>NW_027363318.1:745000-852500 GCF_046119375.1 Phyllobates terribilis
CAAAAAATTTCTACATTTCTGTTTTAATCACACACTGATGACCTATCTTATGAAAAGAGTCAAGTCCCAGACAACCGTCTTTTACTCTTTACTGCCATCTTCCCCATGTTTAGGGTGGATAGTGTAGGGCGCCCATTGTTCATACCCAGAATCTATGCCTGTTCCATGTGCAGGAGGTGTGAGTTGTATATATTACACAAAGGTCAACATTGGAGATGAACTCCAATCCTGACCGTTTTAACCCCTGTGATCAATAGTGACTTTATTAGTCAATAAAGACTCATTCAGACGTCCGTGGTAATCAGTCCATGCACGGACTTTCCCGACTCTAACGTGACTGCTTTATATATTTCTATGAAGCTGTAGACACTCCTGACCCGAGGGCATGTCATTCTGTACGGGGAGTTGGGGAGGAGCGTCAATGTTACTTTGTAACCGCACAGATTTATGTGTCATTTATGTCCATTTTATAGTATTGGGGTAATTCACCTGGGGGATCTAATAAATTCCAAATCATCAAATATTCTGAATTATTACATGTCCGTCATAAAGTATACAAACCTCCCTTGGATTGGTATATAGAGCCCAAAAACAAGCTGCTAATTCAAAATGTTATCAGGGTAATTTCCTAATTTTCTGCTCAGTTTCTTGCTTCTGATCTTGTAAAATTCCCCATTCCATTGCTGATCTGTGCCAGATTATCTGGTTCATTAACCCTCGACTGGTGAGGTGGGGTTTATGTCACGCAACTGGTGAGGTGGGGTTTCCTATACCCCAGTGTTTAGAAATCTCTTATTTTTACAGAAAATGCGAAGATCACGTTTGTTTTAATCGTTTTCTTATTGGCGATTGATTGCATATGAGTGTAACAAATTTTTGACACCCACAAATGGATGGAAGCTAGTGAGACACGTATCCTCATACCAGCATTTTTCAATGAATGGCAGCCGAACAAAAATTCCCTGGGGTGTGGCGACCCCCACCTCACCAGTTGAGGGTTAAAGGGATTTTCCTTTAACCCGTTGGTGCAGCTGTTTTTTTTTTGTAACTGTGCACTAGTCACCTTCCTTGGGTCCAGCACAGGGTCTCTGCCACTGCTCCCAGTGTCTGTTACTGTCCTTTGGCCTCACGTCGACAGCGCTGCAACCAATAACTGAGATCAGCAGCTTTGCCCGAGTTAACGGCACTACTTGCTCAGAGTCACTGAACTCACTGACTGGCTGCAGCGCTGTCAATGTGACAAATAGCTGACACTCTGCATTAGACCCAGAGAGGGTGAGTAAAGTATTGCTTTAAAAAAGAAAAGAAAATTGTATTAAAAAAACTGTAGTGTAATTCTTTAGCATCTTCTATAAGTGCAGCATAAATGACTCTAATGCTATGTCCGTAAAGGACAGCGGCCCAATCTAATCTATACACACCAGCACACACACAACACAAGGGAGTTTACAAAAATATTCTAATTGCACATTACGGAATAAACTACTTTACATACGTACTTTGTACTGATATAGTCACAATTAGGGTAATATTGCTTGACAACATATTTTAAAATATCTTAAAACAAAAATCAATTTCTGCATATAAATTACAGCCAAAATATGCAACACAAAATAAAAAAATAGATCATGATTTTATTATACTCGTCACAAAAATAAGCAATGATGGCATCAATAAATAAACCATAAATAATATATATAAAAAAAACACACAAAACCCTTTGCAATCAAGGAGAACTCCCAAAAGACCTGCGGCTCCACCGTTGGGGTTTGCTCACACACAGCGCTTGTGCAGAATTTTTTTTTTTAATTCTTTGTACCATAAATAGCCACAAAATCTCATTCCCATGTTGCATATTTGTTTATTGCCCCACGGTGCGTTCTCAATTCAGGAAGAAGCATGCACCTTTTCATGAACCGTGAGCGTCTGTCTGACTCCAGCACACCTCCTCATCAAGACCAATGTGAACAGCGCCGCTCTTGATGACTCTGGCCCCATCTCTTTTAGGATCATGTTGAGACTGGACAAAAGTAAGAGCTGCTCTATTTTTTGCCCTCATTCATTTCGAGGATTAGTGTCCCTTTAAGAGGCTTTCCCTTTCATTGTTTTTGGGAGTTCTACTTTTAAAAGGGTTGTCCTGGATTAGAAAATGAAAACTCTATTCCCCACCTTCCCCCGCAGACACGGCCCCATGTCTGTTACTGCGGCTCAGCCCCTACATCGCTGGGCTACCACCCCAGGCACAGATCATGGGAAGAAGACGCTGCTTCTGACTATCACGGACCTCACTTATAAGCTGCATCTTCAGAAGATTTTGGAATCTGCAGTTGGGAGGGACGGTCATTTTATGATGATCTTCCTATTACATCTAGTAGCTTTGTTCTTGTATTGTAGCACTACAAGCGCTTGTAAACTCGTCTATAAAACCAATATGATATTGGTCACAATGAGCAGACAAGTCAAGAAGTGAGAACGATTATTCTGGTAAGATTATCCATGCAATTTACAAAAAAAACTAATAGCAGCTTCAATGAGCATTCAAGATGGCAGCCGTCCGCTATGCAGCAGGCAGACACGTAAAGGATGGCGGGGGGATACTACACAACATTGACTCTTACCATATTAGTACTAGCCCAGTAATGTGACGCTGAGACCCCACATGTAACTACCGTGCAGCACGAATATAAAAGGATCAGTACGTTTTCTGAAAACCAGTGTCGGAAGCACTTAGAGAGAACCCTATGGCTCTTAGCCCCCAGATAACATGCAAGGATTCAAGTACGCGGGACCCCGCTAATCCGCTGATGGGCCGGATATCTGCAACGTACAGAGCTGGAATTCCTACAGAAATACAAAAGTGACCAGTAAATTCTGGACTATAAATTCTTATTATCTGCTTTATTTGTATCTTATTTTTCCACCCCAATGTATTCTCAAAAAAGTGATGGGAAATGCAATGTGTAGGGCCATCCTATAGGGACCACAGCTGATTTTTCAATTTCTTTGGGGTTACTGCTCTACCTCGCTTATATAAGTCAATAAGAAAGTCTCTCCCCACTATATTCTGGAGACCTACATAAAAGTGCCAAAGCTTTTTGTTTTTTTTTCTTTATTTCCTCCAATATTGTATTCATACAGGAATGCTTCCATTAAAGTTTGCAACATACTGTACTTTTTGGCATCTGTTTGAAGGATGGACCTATTTTGAAGTTCTGAAAAGTCTAATAGATCTGTACCGATACCGATTAATAATTAAAGGGGTTGTCCCGGACTTTAACATTGATGGCCTTTCTTTAAAGAGGTGGTCCACTACATTGTATAATGACCCCATCGATTTACACATGTTAACTAAATAAATGTTTTTGTAAATACCTCCTGCTTCCATATGTACCTATGGGTGGCGCTATTGCTGACTGCTCAGTCTGCATCACGTGACCCCGGCTGCAGGTATTTGAAAGGTGTAATTTGATGGGGGCATTATACAATGTAGTGACCACCTCTTTAAGATAAGGCATCAATGTTTGATCAATTGGGGTGCTCATTAGCGGAGCTGCACTGCGGAGCTCTGTGGAGGGAATAGTGGCTGCGGCTGCGTACTACACATCTGCCCCCTAATGATTTGAATGGGTGGCCGATATGTAGTACTCCGTCAACAGAGCTCGGCACCTGAGCATTTCTGGCCACCGTTGACACAGGAACAGCTACAGCACGCACTATCAATCAGACATTGATGATCAAGTATAGGCCTTCAATAAAGTCTTGGACAGCCCCTTTAAAGTCTCCAAATGAGATTCTGAAGTTTTGTTTCATTGGCAGTCTATGTGGAAACAGTATAAAGTTACAGAAGATCGGACCGATGGTATACCATAGCACAAAACATTAGTCTTTAAGGGATTATTCAGCCATAGACATTGGGTCATGGTTTTAATCATGTGACGAAAATCACATTGTTTTACTGTAAATTGCTGTGGTCACAGGCCAAACAGTTTATGCTTGCGTCCTTTTTTTCGAACTTTTCTCGTCCAGGTGGCAAGAACCTTACATGTGATAGTCATGCCTAACATAACTAGGAGGTAGGGAATTAATACCCAATGTCATATCCTGGATGACCACCATTAGTCTACCAGCAACTTACACAGAAGCAAAGCACATTCAGATCTTTCACACAGTGGACCTAAACCCGAAAACGATGTAAGTGTCCATATTTCCAGTACAGGGCACCTTTGTCAATGACAAACCTTAAATATACAAATATATTGGGACAGGATTCATGCTCCACGGACATGTGGTTTGAAATCATGAAAGGAAACAAAATGCATTATAAGGTTGGCTCTTAAAAAAAGATAACTGTTTCTGAATATTCCCGGAGGCTGCAGACACGCACTTAAGGCGTAGAGCCAATAAACGATGAACGAGCGCTCATAGGAATCATTTCAACATACGATTATTGGCCCATCTAACCAGGACCACAATCGGCAGACAAACTAGGAAAGCACCGTTTCATTGGGTGCGATACATTTTATGCATTCATTAAAATTCTTAACGGCAGCACATTACTCAGTGTAAACAGGAGACGTGCTGCTGATAACAGGATACCAGATTATTAGCGATCATTGTGTCCCCGTCATTGTTTCGTCAACCTGTGTATGCACTTTTCCAATTGTCAGTCGTTCAATTGCCTGGATCAGACCGACTATATAGGACATTAGTATCTGGTCTCCGCTGCACAAACTACCACTGATACATGTGAACAAAGTCGATATGTTTTTTTTTCCCCCAGTATATCCCTCCCAGCTTACATCACTCCCTATAAATAAATAGAAGCACTAATATAATAGCAAGTGGTTAATAAGACCTCTAAGCAGTCAGGAACACTGCTTCATCTGAATCGGGATCCTTCCCACTGTCCTCGCTGGGTAACGAGTCTCCACCACTCGGAGACCGGCAGCTCAAGTCCTCCACCCCAGATTCCTGGTCACTGTTAGCCGACAGGTCGGGGTCCGAGCTCTTCAAATGGTCCTGGGTTAGGATCAGGGCCGAGTCCTCCTCACCTTGGGATGAACTACGAGAGGGAAACAGCTTCAGGTTGGTGCTGTAATCTTGGGGCGTATTAGCCGGAGAGTGTTTGGTGATGCATATCTGGAAGTTGTGGATTTTTGGCTGGTCATTGAGATTCTTGTAGGTTTCATTTGACTCTCGAGTTTCCAGTTTTGTTAATCTCTAAAGGAAAAATTGTTAGACAAGAGCAAAAGTTACATTGGGTTAGGGCATGTTAATGTAACCTCTACATGCAAGTCGATCAGCAGTGGTTTAATGGTCTGTTTAGTAAGGCCGGCCGCACTTATGTTATCGTCAGCACATTTCTCGTTTACACAGGACAATGTGCTGCTAATGATAATTTTTAAACGTGCTCAAAAATTATCACACCAATGAATGCTTTGCCCCTCCATTGGATGTTTGATGGCCTGTTTAGGCAGCCAACAGTTGGGAATGAGGGAACGCTCCCTAACCCAATTATTGGCCTGCCTAAATGAACCTTTACTTGAAAACTTTATACCAATGAACAAACTTCTCTGGTGCCATAAGAAAGCCATAACGCCACAGTGCTCAGGCATTACTGACATTGAAAAGACACAAGGTAGAGACCCTGGTTACAGTGATGTGTCACTTAATGGTCTGATTGCTGTAGTTTTTATAAAATCACTATTTTATCAGCAAGCAGATTATCATTGGGGACTAGTAAACCTGCTGCCAGGTAGTCCTACATATTCATAAGCTCTGTACAACCCCGCCCCCATCACTGATTGGCAGCTTTCTGCAAATCTAGTATACACAAAGTGGCCAATCAGTGGTGTGGGCAGGGTTATACGGAGCTCAGCAGTCAGAGAACTGCCAATCAGTGATGTGGGCGGGGTCTGCTGCAGATAACACAGTAATTTTATCAAAATGACAGCAGGTAGCCCAGTAAGTGACAGATTGTTGGAATCAGGGCCTCTGCCCCTATATTGCGCTGCACTCAGATGGGTAGCAAAAACCTGGTAACAGATTCCCTTTAATGGTGCTCTCTTCCAGTTATTGTGTTGGAGAACACCAAAGACGTAGGGCATCGGCTAAAAATGATTGCCTCTTTTTTATCTTGTGCAGGGTTTTTATATATAATCATTTAAAATTGTTTCTCAGTCACCATTAAAAGCTGAATTGGTTTACACTGAAACCTAAGCGGAGGTATAAACATCAAAAACATATAGGCCAGGAAGCTGGATTTTCAGTATTTCTACCACACCTTCTCCATGAACTCCATTTCCTCCTCCAGCTGCTGCGTCTCTTCTTTTACTGCCTGTAGAAAATCAGTGACTGACTGGCGAGGGTGCATTCCTTTCTCAAATCGGTTATAGAGGCCCCTCCAAAACCTTCCATGGTGAAAAATAAGTTTGAAGAGTTAGTATATGCACAAGTACAGAAGATTATCATCGAGCAATTCTCATGATATATGTTCTTAAGACGTGCTAGCTCATGGTACACACATGAAGGGCTAGCTCACAATGCTGTATATTCTCCCATGCCAGAGAATTGGGCCGATTATACTAATGACACTCTGCTTTAACTCTGAGTGTGATCCAATTTTCTCGCATGGAAGAATTGCAGCACAGGTGTGGAGAAGATGGAGGACTTAATTTTTCCATCTTCTCCATTGTCTCTGTGCACGTACATCAGACTGCACTCGGATAACATAGTATATTATTGGTCCGAGTGCTATCCGATAAAACATCACATAGCACTAGCACTCGGCCGTGTTACGTGGCAATGTGAACGAGTCCTAATGAGTCCCTCAGTGGCTGATCTATGGCTGGTGACTTCAGATTAGTGAAAATATGTGGTGGCAAGTTGGGCCTCATTACTCGGACAGCACACTGACACATCCTATCCTTACACTATTCACATGTCCGTTCTGTTATTTTGCTGACTGATGGTCTGTATATAAACAGAGACATCCCCTACATTGACCTTATTTGCGGACATCCAAGTTGCATCCTACTGCTATTCTTCATTTTCACTGACTGGGTACTTGAAGAAGCTTGGGAAACCTCTGTCACGTTGTTTTTGCATATGGCAAAACCATTGATAAAAACGGACATGTGGACTAAATATGCCCGAAAATTGGATCTAACACACTTGCAAAATTGGTCTGTTTTGTACAGGCAAACAAAAAAAAAAACAGCTTTTGCCTGGATTCACACGTGTGTTTTGCGGTCTGAGTATGCTTCAATGCAAAGACTGGCTTCAGGTCTCCTGACCCAAACTCGACTTTATATTATGCATTTATATAGAAAGTTCCCGATCAGGGACATCCGCATGCCCTATTAAAGGGGTTGTACCAAGTATATAAGTAATCCCCTATCAACGGGATTTAGGAATTGATCGCTAGGGGTCAGTTCCACAGAGAATGAATGGAGTAGAGATGTACATGCTCCCCCTCTGCTCTGTTCAAAGCTTGCTCTACAGAACCTCCTGGGGATTGTTGGGGGTCCCAGCAGTCTGACCCCCAAAGATCAATACTTTATCGCAGTCTAAATATGTGCAAAATGAATCACCGTGTCACAAGCTGTCATAGATGTCAGTAAATCTGTCTAAAGTGAATTGATTTGTGCCAGGCAGAAGATAGAACTGACGAGTGAGCTCTGACGCAACCCCTAAATGTAGACCATGGTTACAAGTGGGAAGAGTATTGGGCCTTGGATTTCACCACTGAAGGACACATTGGGCTCATGATACGTCACCCCGCTTCTTTCACCTGTAAAGTTAGGGTTGATGTTTCTATATATGAATGATAAGTATATGGTGTGTTAGAGTTCTGCTGCTTTATTCAGTGCAGAGGAGGAATCAGAATAACCTCTTACCTGAAGTGGCATGGAGTGGTGTGTGGTCTCAGAGTTCCTTGGGTCTGACTGTGATCTGCTCTGTACAGAGGGTTCATGTAATCCAACCGCTGCTTCCACAGGTAAGACCAGAGGGAGTAGGTCCTCTCCTGAATTCTGGAAGATGATGATTGCATCACTGATATATTGAGATTATGAGAGCTGCAAGTATACCCGTCACCACTGCAACCTGCACTAACACTAAGGGCTCATTCAGACGGACATTTTTTGTGTACGAGTCCTATTTGTGTTATTTCCAGATACGACTTGTACCTAGAAGAGTGAATGGGGCCATTCACATATCTGTGATTGTTTGAGAGACGGAAAATCGTGGCAAAATGTACGATAGTACGATAGTTATCTGAGTGTCAGGTCAAAATTAACAATGCACATCCATGGGTCAGTGAAAAAAAAAAAATCGGCCAACAATTAATTGCCATCTGAGCGCTGTCCAGTTTTCCAGGTCTGTTTGATGGAAAAAGATGAAGAAACTGAAGCTCAGGCCAAACTCTAATGATAAAAACTGACACTGACCAAACTGGTGAAACTGTGCCTGATTCTCTTATATGAATGAGCCACAAGTTCTATAGCTTTCAGTGTTTCTTTGCATAGTAGCTGTGTAGCTTCATAGTCAAAATTGGAAAATCCGTTTCCAAAAAGTAGATGGAAAGATGCACTGAACTGCTTGGCCCCACCACGGTGCACCGAGCGCCTGTACTTGATTTGAACAGTCCTTCTGTACTGACAGTCCCTTTACAGCAGTGTTCCCCAACTCCAGTCCTCAGGACCCACCAACAGATCATGTTTTCAGGATTTCCTTAGTATTGCACAGCTGATGGAATTATTGCCTGTGCAGGTGATGCAATTATCAGCTGTGCAATACTAAGGAAATCCTGAAAACATGGCCTGTTGGTGGGTCCTGAGGACTGGAGTTGAGAACCACTGCTGTAAAGGGTTAGGAGATAACTTTCTGAATGCAGGAGGTCTGACCGATGGGACTTTTAGCGATGCTGAGAATGGGGCTCTTCAGTGATCAGCAGAAGGCCTCATTCACATGTACAGGTTTAAACAGGTATGTGAAAAAATGGTATCAGTGTGTCCATTTTTACCATCATTGTGTTATCAGTGTTCTTCTCGTATGGATAAATATGTTATAAAGTTTCTCCTATGCTTTGTAATGTTAAAGAAGTTGTCCAGTACTTTATATTACTCCCCCCCCAATGTATCCCCCCGGGGCCCCTAAGACTTTGCTGATAATGCCTGTGAGCTTCGCTATCGGTGGCCGCTCACAGGCATCACGTGACCCCACGCTGATGTCACGACAAGTGAGGCGTGACTCAGCGCTGGGGTCCCTACGGTGGCTGCTGGGTTGTGGGCAGGGTTACACCTCCTCCCCATGCGTCACTCCCAGCATCTACCGCGCTTTCCCAATGAATGGGGAGAGGCAGAGCGTGCGGTGGATGCCGGGTGTGATGTGGGGGGGGGTAACCCCACCCACAGTCTGGCATCCACCTGGAACGTGGAAGACAGAGACCCCCGGCTGCTGCCAGCGACATCGGCGGGGGTCACGTGATGCCTGTGAGCGGCCAGTGATAGCGCCACTCACAGGCATTATCTGCAACGGTAGGTAATTACAAAAATCCTTAGGGGTCTCGGGGAGACACATTGGGGGGGGGGTAATATAAAGTACTGGACAACCCCTTTAATCTCGGACAGCACCATGATGCTGTAGCACCCTGAGGATTCGGCTGCTACAGGGGTATTGCACCTCAACCCAGAGGTGTGATATTCCACTCCCGGGTAAGGATGGAGTGTGGATCTGAGCTCGGTAGGCTGCATGCACTACACACATCCCATTTCCGAGGAACAGGCCGACGGTACTCCCACTTAGAAATGTGCAGGTACGACCGAGTCTGTTCCTGGCTGGAGTGGGAGGGGGGTGGAACATCCCAAGTAGTGTAGGGGCAGATAGGGGGAGCAGCCTGGGTAAAGATAGGAGCTCATTGGGTGCTGGTCACCTGAGCTCACACATAGAGGGTGTATATAAGGTGGGCACCAACTAAGAACAGGGTCAGTTGCAGAGAGAAAGTCAGGAGCAGAGGAGAAGAAAGACCCAGAGTGAGAGAGGAGAAGAGAGAGAGACCCAGAGGGGGAAACAGCAGAAAAGGACTCCAAGATCCCAACTTAAATCCCCGGGTGAAGAGTCGGCACTAGGGTACCGGAACCCAAGCTGGTGGGGGTAAAAACACTCCCCAGCCAGAGACCGGAGACCGTGGGCAGCGTTTGCCACGGTCACCCACCACATCCACCACGAAGGCATACCACGAGGAGGGTCAGGGAACCCAAGGCCAAGGGTGTCCCAACAGAAGGCCCGAGGGAGCTGGACCTGGGTGGATCAATAGTGGGGACGGCCAGAGAAAGGACTGAAGGAGAGCTCAGGGTCACGCTCCGGACTTATTTGGGAGTTGGCTGGATCCAGAACCTGGTGGACGCAGCACGGCTCGGGAGGTCACCCGAAGCTGGAGTGACCAGAACATCAGCAGTGAGTAAAACATCCTAAACTGCATAGCCCGACTCTGTCTCTGATTGCCGTCTACACTGCATCACCACAACTCCCATCCTCTGCACCTGATCCCCTGAGGCTATACCCCACCCGTTGGGGGTTATACCATCACAAGCTGCACCTACACCATCAGCCTCAGCGGACCCTGCTGCAGCGGCGGCCACAGTGACCGCAACACAACGGGTGGCGTAGTCGACAAATAAAGAACTTATAACATCTGTAGGACTGCCACATACAACTCAGTTTGACACCCTGGGCACGGACCGGGTCACAGCCACTCGGAAGACTACAACCCCCATCTGATCCGGCTCCGGATATTCCCACTAACGAATATGGCCCAGGGGGCGCGTCAACTTTGGCGTAGTCGGCAGGATTACGTGCCCGCAACACCCGGGTACTGCGTGCCTGAAGAAAAGAACGAGTTTACCTCAAAAAGAAGTCTCCTGCCGGTTCCGGAGGGTCCCCGCCATCGGACCCCATCACCAGTCGATTCCCGCCGGTTGTCCGCCATTAACAGCTTTTTCCCGCCATCTGCAGAGTTTCCCGCCACTGGGAAGCGATTCCCGCCATTTCCAAAGGTTTCCCGCCTTGGAAGAGCGGACGCCATTATGGGCGTGCCAGAGGGTGGCGAGAGGCCACCTCCCATCGTGGGCCAGGACCGAAAATGGTGCCAAAAGTGGAAACCGCCCCCACCAACAGAGACTGTGATGTTAGAGGTGTCTGTCAGCGTGAAAGAACCGCCCCTGGAGCTGACGATCACCAAGTGGCCCCGGGACCGCCCTCGAAGGGGGAGGGGACGAGAGAAAAGAACGAAGATGGGTGCCGCCTGGAGCAGTCTGGAGCGAGCGCACCCGGAGGCAGGAAGCCTGGAGAGGAGTAGCAGAGAAGCTCACCCGGAGATGTCCAGAGAGCAGAGCAGCACCGGCCCGCTGGCCAGGAGCCTGCTGGAAGAAGAGCAGAGCAGCACCGACCCGTTGGTCAGGAGCCTGCTGGAAACCACGACCCCACTAGGCCTAGTGGAGGTCCTCGCACAGCTCCCCCGAGACCGGGAGTGTGCACAGACTGCCCTGGAGGGCCTCGCACGGAGGATGGCCCGGGTACAGCGAGAGACATTGGCGGAGTGGAGCCGAGAGATGGCCCAGCAAACCAAGACCCGGAGCACGCCAGCCAAGATGAGGAGACAGACCGCCTCTGAGGATGGCGCGGGAGGACCCAAGGCCGGAGACGGCGCCGAGAAGGGAGCCGAACGCATGGAGGCAGGTAAAGGGGACGTCTATACCCCAAGCCGGGACACCGCTTACCTGCCCCAGCTCCCCGTCGCAGAGCCCGAAAGTCCCCCTGCTGTGCCCGAAAACGCCATGTCACCGACGCAGACTAGGCCCCAACCGGAAGCCGCCGCGACCCCTGTGACGTCACACGCCTCGACCCCGAGCGTGACCAAGCAGGAAGTACCACCAGCCTGGTCGCAAGGCCTAGTACCCCCGGGCGCCGCAATACCAACAGCGCCCCCTACCTCCGCGGAGCCTCCGGCCTGGCCGCAAGGCCAGGTAGCCCAGGGTGCCGCCGTCCTAACGGTGCCCTTCACCTTCCAGGTGCCCCAGGCCTGGCCGCAAGGCCTGGGCAACCCGGGCGCCACCACCACCGCGCCCGCACCCGTAAAACCAAGGGTGCCGCGTCTGGGAGAGGACTTGTTTGCCCAGCACACGTGGCCGGACGGGCAGCCTTTCATCTGGCCCCAGAAATATTATGAACTGGAGCACCAGAGGAGAGTTGGGGCCATGTGTGCACCCCTGATTCCGGCTCCGAAGCCCGTGATAAGGATCTCGCCCCCGCTTGAAGAGACCCAATTTGAGTGGGACCCCACCGGAGAAGACCTAATGGGGTTCACTCAAGAAACCAGGGCAGCTGCAGCGGAGCGTGCTGAGTGCTGCCGACAGCAGCTCGAGGAGTTTGCGAGGGAGCGGAGAGAGAGGCGGGTCCGGGAACAACAGGCCCAAATAAGGAGCGCCGAGCAGAAGAGCCGGACCAGGAGAAATCCCCGTGCAGCGCACAGTCCCCGCACCACCGGGACTGTAATTAAGTTCAATATGCAGCATGGGTGGGGCTTCATCAGAGACCACAACACCCCCGGCGACGTCTTTGTCACGCGCAGAGATGTAGAGTCCCATCTGCCGGAGGGGCACAGAGGTCGTGACCTTTATATCGGGGACGAGGTCACCTTTACCCGGCACAAGTGTGCCAAAGGACCTTACGCCCTCCATGTGCATCGCCTGACAGAGGAGGAGCTGCGATGTGAGGAGGAAGAGCAAGAGGATCCGGACGGGTCTGAAGCTGAGATCCCCAAAGAAAGAGCAGGAGGAAGACGTTGTTGAGTACAGCGGAGTAGGTGCTGTAAATAGTTACCCGATCGGGGTATAAAGAAACTGTTACTGCAAATATAGTCCCCGTTGGGACCAGCTGAGTGAACTGTTTACCCGTTTACCCTTAATCCCACAGGCTGAGGACTGTGAGCAGCCATTCCCTTTCCCTCCTTACCTGGCCGAGGACTGAGAGCGGCCATATCCCCTGTAAATAGTTGCGCGTCCTAAAGCGCCCCCTACCGGTTTTATAGGAAAACCAGTTTTTCTAAGAGACTGTCGCACTTTTCCCGGACACACGTTGCACAGTGTCCGGAGGAGGAACCAGAAACAAGAGACGACGAGAATGTTATATGAAAAGTTTTATATATATATAATGTTTTTATATGTTTTATATGTTTATATGAAAATTTTGTATGTTTTGGTGTTGTTTTTGTCTTACAGCCCGAGGACGTGCTGTGATTTACCAGGGGGGAATGTAGCACCCTGAGGATTCGGCTGCTACAGGGGTATTGCACCTCAACCCAGAGGTGTGATATTCCACTCCCGGGTAAGGATGGAGTGTGGATCTGAGCTCGGTAGGCTGCATGCACTACACACATCCCATTTCCGAGGAACAGGCCGACGGTACTCCCACTTAGAAATGTGCAGGTACGACCGAGTCTGTTCCTGGCTGGAGTGGGAGGGGGGTGGAACATCCCAAGTAGTGTAGGGGCAGATAGGGGGAGCAGCCTGGGTAAAGATAGGAGCTCATTGGGTGCTGGTCACCTGAGCTCACACATAGAGGGTGTATATAAGGTGGGCACCAACTAAGAACAGGGTCAGTTGCAGAGAGAAAGTCAGGAGCAGAGGAGAAGAAAGACCCAGAGTGAGAGAGGAGAAGAGAGAGAGACCCAGAGGGGGAAACAGCAGAAAAGGACTCCAAGATCCCAACTTAAATCCCCGGGTGAAGAGTCGGCACTAGGGTACCGGAACCCAAGCTGGTGGGGGTAAAAACACTCCCCAGCCAGAGACCGGAGACCGTGGGCAGCGTTTGCCACGGTCACCCACCACATCCACCACGAAGGCATACCACGAGGAGGGTCAGGGAACCCAAGGCCAAGGGTGTCCCAACAGAAGGCCCGAGGGAGCTGGACCTGGGTGGATCAATAGTGGGGACGGCCAGAGAAAGGACTGAAGGAGAGCTCAGGGTCACGCTCCGGACTTATTTGGGAGTTGGCTGGATCCAGAACCTGGTGGACGCAGCACGGCTCGGGAGGTCACCCGAAGCTGGAGTGACCAGAACATCAGCAGTGAGTAAAACATCCTAAACTGCATAGCCCGACTCTGTCTCTGATTGCCGTCTACACTGCATCACCACAACTCCCATCCTCTGCACCTGATCCCCTGAGGCTATACCCCACCCGTTGGGGGTTATACCATCACAAGCTGCACCTACACCATCAGCCTCAGCGGACCCTGCTGCAGCGGCGGCCACAGTGACCGCAACACAACGGGTGGCGTAGTCGACAAATAAAGAACTTATAACATCTGTAGGACTGCCACATACAACTCAGTTTGACACCCTGGGCACGGACCGGGTCACAGCCACTCGGAAGACTACAACCCCCATCTGATCCGGCTCCGGATATTCCCACTAACGAATATGGCCCAGGGGGCGCGTCAATGCCATCCGTGGGCTGTCTATGTTCTTCATGGACCCATAGACTTGTATAGGTCTTTTTCATCTGTGATATTGGAAGAAAAAACAGACATGTCTCCGTGAGTTTTGCACAGACACATAGTCCATGAAAATCCACAGGCATGTGAATAGCATTAGCATTAACACGTACATGTGGATACGGATGTCTGAATGAGGCCTCAATGAGAGCTTGATATTTTAAGAATATCTCTTTAAAGCCATGATCCTCTAGTTACAAGGATGTATCTCATGTCCTTGGCTACTGACCTGCAGGTTAGGACATTTTGTGACTGGGAAAGAAGATCTACAAGATTTCAACATTACTCAGGACAGAGAATATCTTCAAGAACTATCTTCTAGTGGACCATTGGTTACATCAGGAACTGTGCAATTCTTAAATCCATGTACCCATCTTATTTTATTATTGGCATTTTGATTTCACCATTCTTATGTTTCTCTGTACAGTGGCACTGCCAGCGATGCCAGCGACCCAGATGGGCAGGAAAAAACTGAAATGGTTTAGGTTCACATACCCATTCAGTCTCCGGATATGTGGGAGTCCCTAAGGTCTGACACCCCCACCAATCCTGAAGTGATGGCATATCTTACCAATATGCCATCACTTTATACATTTTTCTCCTGCACAGTTATTGAAAATTTTTTGCCAAGGTTCAACCTTCACAGTTTATAAGTGATTGCTGTTATCCAGACTGTGGGGCACCGTGTGATCAGATCAGCATCAGGGACACGTCAACCATCCATATTCTATTTCTGTTACAAGCCTATAGTGACCATACACAGAGCACATATTCTCTCACATCAGTTCCTTCCTCTCCTTCTCGCAGTTGCACAGAAAGTTTCCATACTGACAGGAGTATATATGGTGTTGTATGTGGACCAAGAATCTCTCATTAAATTCAAACGCACAGGGAAACTGCTCCATGAGCTGCCAGACACATTCCAGGAACTGGTCTATCACTGGGGACACCTCCTTGGGATCCCCATCTAAATTTCCATACCTTAAAAAAAAAAAAAAAAAAAAAAATATGCTGAAGCAATGCAATTGGGGTATATGCATGCAACATCTTTTTCAGGTGGACTGCACTCCCAAAACCGCCTGAGACTGGGAATGGCACAGAAAAACTACAGTAAGTATATTATATTAGAATGTATGGTGTTTTTTTTTGTCTCTTTTGCTGAGAGGAGGAGAGCTGATGGAAGATTTGGAAAGTGACACAGCTAAACTCAGCTGTGCTGACCCTAGCCCCACACTGACTGCTGGGCCCATATCTGAAATGTGTTGATTGATGGGATTTGAATACAGTTGATATTCTAATCATGCAGGAGGTTAGACCAGGAGATCCGGGCTTTCATTATAACCCACACACTGAGAAACCTGCTGTAAGATATGGTGTGGAGGTGTTCTTTTTCTAGCATCTTGCTGCCTGTTTATAATTGGACAACATCGTACAAGGAGAAGTACATGCCCCACAGTGAAAGCTCTCTGATAACACCCACTTGGATGTAACGAAAATTAACTCATTAGGTGACAAATACTTTGATTGTTAATATCCCTGCAACAGAGATGCAAAATAAAAAAAGAACTAACAATTTTTTTTTTTTCTGCTCTGAAGCTACAACGTGTTTTCAGTTCAACATGAAAAATTTGGTGAAAGGCCCTCTGTAAATAAGTGACTCTGTTTGACTTTTCCAACATATGTGCAGTGACCAGGGTTACCTGTGATTAAATTTGTGTCCAAATGAAATCCAGTCTTTTTCAATTAACACCTAATAGTAATTGGGAAAAATAAAAGTTACACTATGCAAAAAATATCAACTCCGTAAATCTCCACCAGTACATAGAGTATATGAAATGAAACCTCTTACCATAAATACTCTGATGGTTCGGTAATAGGGGTCAAGTAACAGACTGGATACAGAGCAGACCTGAGCGGTGCGGTCCCATCCATCAGAACAATGAACGAGCACGCTGGCGCCCTCTTCTGACACGGCCTAAATGTGCAAATTAAATGTAAAATATTACACATTTATATAATTACAAATCTCGTTTATTCTCAGCACTAAAAGGATCATTTTTGTACAGTCCGTGCCTAGAATAGTACAAATCAGACAAGCAGCACTAGAATATGAACAGATACAACACATCTTACCTTTACAATGAAGATACCAGCATCTAGGATTGTTTTCACGTGTTTTAACCAGCCAGAGGATTCAAGACCCCAAAGAAATTCACCCATAGAAGGAGATCGGAGCTCACAAACTGCAATCATGAACAGAACAATAAGCTCACTATAGCAACAGATTCTGTATGTGAAGTATTTCTGCTCCAAGACTTGAGATAGAGAATATATATATATATATATATATATATATATATATACAGTCATGGCCAAAAGTATTGAGAATGACACCAAAATTATATTTTCACATGATCTGCTGGCCTCTGGTTTTTATTAGTGTTTGTCTGATGTTTATATCACATACAGAAATATAATTGCAATCATATTATGAGTACCAATAGGTTATATTGACAGTTAGAATGAGTTAATGCAGCAAGTCAATATTTGCAGTGTTGCCCCTTCTTCTTCAAGACCTCTGTAATTCTCCCTGGCATGCTCTCAATCAACTTTTGGACCAAATCCTGACTGATAGCAGTCCATTCTTGCATAATCAATGCTTGCATTTTGCCAGAATTTGTTGGTTTTTGTTTGTCCACCCGTCTCTTGATGATTGACCACAAGTTCTCAATGGGATTAAGATCTGGGGAGTTTCCAGGCCATGGACCCAAAATCTCTATGTTTTGTTCCATGAGCCATTTAGTTATCACCTTTGCTTTAGGGCAAGGTGCTCCATCATGCTGGAAAAGGCATTGTTGGGCGCCAAACCGCTCTTGGACGGTTGGGAGAAGTTGCTCTTGGAGGACATTCTGGTACCATTCTTTATTCATGGCTGTGTTTTAGGCAAGACTGTGAGTGAGCCGATTCCCTTGGCTGAGAAGCAACCCCACACATGGTTTCAGGATGCTTTACAGTTGGCATGAGACAAGACTGGTGGTAGCGCTCACCTCTTCTCCGAATAAGCTGTTTTCCAGATGTCCCAAACAATCGAAAAAGGGATTCATCAGAGAAAATGATTTTGCCCCAGTCCTCAGCAGTCCACTCCCTGTACCTTTTGCAGAAAATCAGTCGGTCCCTGATGTTTTTTCTGGAGAGAAGTGGCTTCTTTGCTGCCCTCCTTGAATCCAGCCCTTGCTCAAAGAGTCTCCGCCTCACAGTGCGTGCAGAAGCACTCACACCAGCCTGCTGCCATTCCTGAGCAAGCTCGGCACTGCTGGTAGTCCGATCCCACAGCTGAAACAGTTTTAAGATACGGTCCTGGCGCTTGCTGGTCTTTCTTGGGCGCCCTGGAGCCTTTTTGACAACAATGGAAGCTCTCTCCTTGAAGTTCTTGATGATGCGATAGATTGTTGACTGAGGTGCAATTTTTGTAGCTGCGATACTCTTCCCTGTTAGGCCATTTTTGTGCAGTGCAATGATGGCTGCACGTGTTTCTTTAGAGATAACCATGGTTAACTGAAGAGAAACAATGATACCAAGAACCAGCCTCCTTTTAAAGTGTGCAGTGATGTCATTCTTACTTAATCATGACTGATTGATCGCCAGCCCTGTCCTCATCAACACCCACACCTGTGTTAATGGATCAATCACTAAAACGATGTTAGCTGCTCCTTTTAAGGCAGGACTGCAATGATGTTGAAATGTGTTTTGGGGGTTAAAGTTCATTTTCTGGGCAAATATTGACTTTGCAAGTACAGTAATTGCTGTTAAGCTGATCACTCTTTGACATTCAGGAGTATATGCAAATTGCCATTACAAAAAATGAAGCAGTAAACTTTGGAAAAATTACTATTTGTCTCATTCTCAATACTTTTGGCCATGACTGTATATATATATATATATATATATATATATATATATATATATATATATAGGGTTGTGTAGGATACTCCAAGTGCGGATATGACTTAAAAATTGTACAATGAAATTGTAAAATTCTGTATTATTTATTATATTGGGGTTGGTCACTTTATATAAAAAAATTCCAAAAGGGTGATAAAATGTAATGTTTGGCACATACAACTATAGATTACTTCCCCGGAGTTTGCCTTCTTCCTAAGGTGCGCCTGGAGGCCATGTTTCTCCCCAGGTAAGTTATACACCTCTACCCATCTACGTGATGTACAAGAAAACATGATTCATCAGACCAGAACCCTTTCTTCTATTACTCTATGGTTCAGTTCTGATGCCCATATACCCTTGTAGGTGCTTTTGGCTGTAACCGGGTCAGCATGACAATGACCAGTGTGCATCTCCATATGTAATAAGCTGCAATACTTTATCCTGACATCTTTTCTTCATAGCCAAAACTTAATTTTTCAGCAATATGTGCCACAGTATTTCTTCTGCAGCACCGGACCAGCTGGGGCTACTGTACCTTTCGTTCCACACAAGTATCAATGAGCCTTGGGCGCCCATGACTCCGCCACCTGCTCACCGGATGTTCTACCCTGGTAGGCACTAACTATTGTATGCCAGGCACACCCCACAACACCTGCTGTTTTTGAGATCTTCTGACAACCCTCATGGGGGCACCTCTGACAAGGAGAATATTGAGATCTCTAGACATCATGATTTGTCCATTGAAAATGGAGCTGTTTAGGGAATAGAGCGCACAGAACATAGGGAAAAAAAACAGTGGAGGGGGAAAGAAATAATTTGAGGTGCTCACCTGGAGGGATTGTGAGAGTCACAGCTCCTAAACCAGGAGTAATATAACGCTAGCTGCCATCTATAAGAAATATCTTTTATGTATTCTTTTACCCTATGCACAAAATAAACGTTCATGGAAAACTATGAATTGGCAGCAGCGTGTGCAATGTCCTCAAGGGCCAACATACATACGCTGAAAGTAGATTTGCAAATAACATTTTTCGCTGTTGCCCGTTCCTGTGGCACCATTAATGTACTAGGCCTTAATGAGTTTGGTGACATAACGTCTTGTGATCGCTATTTTAACTCTCTAAGAACCAGGGAGTTTTTTATTTAAGCGCTTTTTGTGTTTATGGAGCTGACGTTTTTATTGATACCAATTTGGAGCACATATAACGTTTTGCTAGCTTTGTATTGGATTTTTTTTGTTAAGTGAGGTGACAAAGAACCCACAATTTTGGCATTTTGATTTTTTTTTTCTGCAATGTTTACCGTAAAGGTTAATTACCATAATTCCATACTTTGATACATCTGACTTTTACGGATGTGGCGATACCAAATGTTTTTTTTTCCGTTTCTTTGTTTTTAATAGGGAAAACGTGGGATAGTTAAAAATTATCTATTTTTTATATTTTGACTTTTTATTTTTTTTTCATTTTTTTTGTACCCATTAGTGGACTTAAACATGTGATCCTTGGATTGCTTATATATACTGTAATACCACAGTATTTACTAGAAATCATGGTTGCCTATGGCACTCAGTCTGCTGTAAAAAGTACTAAGATGGGCCTTAAAGGTAAAGGCATTTTGCCCATAGCGGTAGACCACGTGGCCACTATGGCGCTCATTAGCTGGGAAAGCCTGATGCTACAGGGCTTTCTTCTTCCGCATATCATTCTTTGAAAGATGGCCTTTGTTCCTCATCATTCAGCCTGTACGTCTGTGCTCGAAGTCTCAGCACTGCAGGTGCAATGACGTCACTAGATCGGGCCCTCTGTGCGGAGTTTTTTTTTATTTTGGCAACAAGAAAAGCGTATACTGTGGGATCCATCATACATGATGTGGGGCGGCCATCATACTGTGTGAGCGAACTGTTGGGGGCCATCATACTGTGTGAGCGAACTGTTGGGGGCCATCATACTGTGTGAGCGAACTGTGGAAGACATCATACTGTGTGTGTATATGTGTGGGGGTCTGTAAGAGCATCATACTGTGTGTGTGTGTGGGGGGGGGGGGAGTAGTGTAGGTGCATTATACTGGTGGGGTTTGCCATGGGGTCATCATGTTGTCCATGTAAGGACTACTGTGGGAGAAAATTATGACAGGAGATTCACTCCGAGGTATCGCACCGTGTGTGGAGGGCAGCATACTCTATGGGGTTTATTAAAATGGTATCAGTGTGTGCAAACAAGAGGAATCAGTAGCAGGGGCATTATTTCTGTGTCCAAGCCACAAAACATGTCCTCTCCCTGTATTTAAAAGTTGGAAAGTAGGCCCTTGTGTGACTGCATCAATATGTTATAACCCTGCCTAGTCCATCAATATAGACTCTTGGTATGGGGCCCCATGATTTCTATGAACGCCTCTGCTTAAGCTGGCCCCCGGCTGCTGTGGTAACCCATCGATTAACAGCGCACATTCAAAATAGTTAACAGACACCATCAGCTTCTTGTGGAGTTCCTGAGCCACCTCCACACACGCAGGCTCCTTCTCAGGATGTTCATTCACATCCTAATGCGGTGAGAGGTTACATATAAAAATAAAATCCTAAAATCTTGGAATTTTTGCTTTGCCCACTAATACTCCATTTACACAGACAGATTAGTGGCAGTAAACCACCACTAACTGGTAAATATTTACTGATTGTCGGAGGTTTAGAAGCCTGTTTACACAGGAAAACCATGCTAAATGATGTGCGTTGAATGTTCAGAAGGCGTAAGCTTTGCAGCTCCTCAGAAGAATTTTTTATTTTTACCAGGAGACCTGGACCCCCGTGGTCTAGAGGTCTCAGGGGATCTCAGCGCTGCTGGGACCCCTGGCCCTCCCCTGGCGGATCTGCGTACCCCCTAAGGAGGTCCCCGCATAAGCCTGCCGGCCCCGGGGGATACAGGGTGCTCCCTGGCGGAGACGCACACTGCATCTAGGGGTCCCTGCGAGCTCCGCCGTGGGGGGGAGCGAAGGGCCATGGCGTCACACATCCCTGGGGGTCCCTGTGGCGCTCAGCTGGGTAAGTGCCCTGTGTGTGTGTGTGCGTTACTGTCTTATGGTGACTGCACCTTTTGTCTTTTCAGGCAGAGGTGTAATACTGGAGAATGCACATCACCGCTGCTGTTAGCAGGGGAGCGGGTCAGAGGAGCGCGGGCTCCGTTAGTGTAACGGGGGGGCGTGGCTTATGTTCTTGGCTGCCTGCCATCGTCTGTGCAGACAGGAAGCGCCTGGAAAGCGCGCGCTGGGCAGTCCCCGCCCCCCTCCTGCCTTCCTTCTCTTCGGCTCTGCAAACGGCCATTGCCTCACGGAGCTCAGCGCTGTCCTCTCCCTCCCCCCTGCTCTCCGCTCTCACACACAGGCTCCAGGAAGCTGGTGAGTCATCTGTTTGTCTCATCTCTACAGCACAGAGCGCTGCTGTCTTCTCTGCTGCATGCACACCTTAGTCCTTTTAAGGCAAGGTGCATTGCGTGTTCAGCAGCATTAACCCCTTCTGGCCATCATCAGAAAACCTTTTTTCTGCAATGCTGGGGTAGCTTTTCTCCCTCTAAGGAGAATCTTTAACCCTTCAGTGCTTGGTAAATTGTTTTGTGGGAACAGGCTGTGATAGCAGGATCTCACTTCCCCGGTTACTGTGCTCTTGTAAGGGGTTATTACTGCTCTTTCCGCGATGCTCGCTACTGAGTAGGGGGCATGTCGGATCAGGGTCCAGGCGGCGCGGACCTCTCTCCCGGCCCGCTTCAGGATCGGTCACGCGTATCTGATATGCCGGGGTTGACGGCGTCAGGTTCGTCTCTGGTCAGGGGCCTCAGTGATGTTAAAGCGCTCACTCGCTCCATTGACAGTCTGTCTGACCTCCTGGGTCACTGGGTATCAGCTAAGTCCCTACCGGCGCGGGGCAAGAAGCGCCACAGGCCTGTGGTGGCGCTGTCTCCTCCGCGCAGCGCATCAAAGGCTTCGGATTCACCGACAAGCTCTGCTGGTGAGATCTCCGATTCTGATGAAGAGGATCGGCAGGGTCGCTCGGCTTCGCTTTCAGGCCACGTGGATGCTCTTATTGGAGCCATGCGGGAAGTGTTATAGCTGTCTGAAGAGGTGACGAGGCCGGGCAAGTCGGCCCGGCTGTATCAGGAGTCGCGTCGGGCTCGTTCGACACTGCCAGCGCACGATGAACTTAACGAGGCGGTGGAGAGAGAATGCCTGTGTCCGGATAAGCGCTTCCAAGGGATGCGGTTTTTTGATGCCCTGTATCCCTGCTCCACAGAGACGATCGCTAATTGGGTCCCCTCTCCTGAAGTGGACGTGCCATTGTCTCAGCTGAGCAAATCTTCTTTGCTTCCGGTTAAAGGGAAGGCGAGTCTACAGGATCCGCTGGACAGAAGGACGGAGTTAGCGGCGAAGTCCATCTACGAGGCCGTGGGTCATGGATTCCGAGCGGCCTTGGGGGCCATGTGGGGACAGCCTGTACATCTAGTGCACTAGTTAGGCGTTGGGCCAGATGGTGATGCTGAGCAGTGTCTGCCCTGGCTGGACCAGAATGGGAGACCACAGAATCCACAGATGATTCTGACCCAATTTCATGCCCAGCACATGCCTGACACCTAACATTATACTGGTGAGGCTTCCCTGAGATGGTTGGATCAGCTGCGGTCAGCATGGCAAGATGGGACTCCGCTGTCTGACGTGGAAAGGCTCTTCCAGCTGTTGGAAGAGGTGGCCCGATATAGCAGAGACGCAGTGCTGGATACTACTTTGTTTCTGTCCAGGGCTCAAGCCTCGGCCGTCACAGTCAGTAGAGCACTGTGGCTCAAACAGTGGACTGGAGACGCAGTATCCAAACAAGGTTTGCTTACTCTGGCGTACAAGGGCGGTCTGCTTTTTGGTTCGGACCTCACGGAGCTGATTGCTAAGGCCAAGGATGTGGCTTTGCCACAGCGGAAAGCAGCGGCCTCTACGTCTGACAGGTCAAGTGCCGGTAGTGGTCGTCGGTCCTTTCGACCCAGGGGATGATTCGATCAGCCCTCTTGGAGATTGGGTCGTCCCTCGTCTTCCGGTAAGAAGTCCACCCAGAAATCCCATACTCCCTGGAAACAGCATTTCCGTCGGGACAAAAGGGAGGCTGACAAAAAGCCCGCTAAGGCGGACTGACGCCAGGATCCCTCTCGAGGGCTCTCGGGTGGGAGGTCGGCTGCTACAATTCGGGTCGGTTTGGGCGTCCCATGAATCGGACGCCTGGGTGACACGGGTTGTGTCAGCGGGCTATTTCATAGAGTTTCACTCTCTACCCCCGGACAGGTTTCGTCAGTCTCGCATCCCGTCCGTGCCCAAGCTGGCTGCTGCTCTGCTGCGGGAGGTCAACTCTCTTCTGCAGCAGGGTGTAGTGGTTCCGTTTCCGCCGGAGGACCGGGGAAGGGGGTTTTTACTCTAACCTTTTTGTGGTCCCCAAAAAAGGAGGACAAGTTTCATCCCATTCTGGACCTCAAGGATTTGAATCTTCATGTCCGAATCCGGAAATTCCGTATGGAGTCTCTTCGCTCCGTCGTGGCGGCCTTGTCGCAGTACGATTTTTTGGTGTCGATCGACATCCGCGACGCCTATTTGCATGTCCCTGTTGGCAGGGCTCACCAGTGCTTCCTGCGTTTCGCCGTAGGGCAGGCCCATTACCAATTTGTGGCCCTACCTTTCGGGTTGGTCTCGGCGCCCAGGGTTTTTACAAAGGTTCTGGCGCCGCTCATGGCGCTCCTTCGAAAGCAAGGAGTTCCGATTCTCCCCTACCTGGACGACCTGTTAATTGTGGCGCCCACAGCGGAGGAGGCAGTGACAGCTCGCGATCTCTCCCTTCAGCACCTGGAAGACTTCGGGTGGCTGGTCAATTGGAAGAAGTCGTCATTGGAGCCGTCGCAGTCAATCCTGTTCTTGGGGATGCATTTCGACACCGTACGGGCAGTGGTGTCCCGCCCTCCGGACAAACAAGCGAACCTTTGTCACCACGTCCAGGCTATGAGGTCGGTGAGGGCGATGTCCCTTCGGAAGTGCATGCGCCTTCTGGGTCTGATGGTGGCAGCAATGGAAGCGGTGCCGTTTGCACAATTTCATTCCCGGGATCTCCAAGATCTTATTCTGACCCGTTGGGACCAATCGCCGACTTCGCTGGATCGCTGTGTCGTCATCTCCCGCAGGGTGCGAGAGTCTCTTGGATGGTGGTTACGTCTGGAGGCTCTATCCCTGGGGAAATCCCTTCTTCTCCCACGGTGGTCGGTGATTACCACCGATGCCAGCCTGACTGGCTGGGGGGGGGTTTGGAACGACCTCTGGGTTCAGGGGGTCTGGTCGTCAGAGGAGTCGTCTCTGCCAATCAACATTCTGGAGTTGAGAGCAATATTTCTCTGCCTCCGACATTGGACGGTCCCTTTGAGCGGTCTGCCGGTCCGGATTCAGACGGACAATGCGACAGCTGTCGCGTATATCAACCATCAGGGCGGGACGAGGAGTTCCAGACTCATGATGGAGGTCTCTCGGATCCTGCTTTGGGCCGAGTTCAGGGTTCCAGTCATCTCCGCGTTTCACATCCCGGGTGTGCTGAATATCTCGGCGGACTTCCTCAGTCGCGAGCGGGTAGATCCCGGAGAATAGAGTCTTCATCCGGAGGTTTTTACTCTGCTGTGCTCCCGTTGGGGGACTCCCCAAGTGGACTTGATGGCATCCAGGCTGAACGCCAAGATTCCGACAATCATGTCCAGGTACAGGGACCCGGAGGCTGTGGCGGTAGATGCTCTAGTGGCCCCGTGGGAACAGTTCGAGCTGATCTATGTGTTTCCGCCGGTATCCTTACTTCCTCTGGTGATCAGGCGGATCAATCTCGAACGAGTATCGGCGATTTTGGTGGCGCCGGATTGGCCGTGGAGGGTGTGGTATTCAACGCTGGTGTCTCTTCTGGCAGCGCCTCCGTTTCCACTGCCTCTTCGCCCGGACCTGTTAACTCAAGGGCCCATTCGTCATCCGGACCTGAAGTCACTTCGTTTGACGGCGTGGCTCTTGAGACCGAAATCTTGACCCGTCGTGGGTTTTCGTCCGAGGTCATTGCCACCTTGCGGGCGGCCAGAGGTCCAGCTACGACTAGTATTTATCACAGAACTTGGGAGGCCTTCTATTCATGGTGTTCTGGATCGTCAAGGAACCCGAGGGTTTTTTCCATTCCCAACTTCTTGGCCTTTCTGCAATGTGGTCTGGTCAAGGGTCTAGCAGTTAGTACCTTGCGGGGTCAGGTCTCTGCACTATCCGGGCTTTTTCGGAAGGCTATTGCCTCACGCAGGGATGTGCGTTCATTTTTTCGCGGGGTTGCACATAAGTTTCCGCCTCGGAGGGCGGTTGTGGCTCCTTGGCGGCTCAATTTAGTTTTGGAGGCTCTTCAGCATGGGCCGTTTGAGCCTATGGATTCAGCTACGCTTTACTTGCTTTCTTGGAAGGTGGCCTTCCTGGTGGCGGTCACCTCTTTAAGAAGGGTTTCGGAGTTGGCGGCACTGTCTTGCTCGCCCCCTTTTTTGGAATTCCACCCGGATCGTGTGGCGCTTCGTACCCGTGGAGATTTTTTACCTAAAGTGGTGTCGCGTTTTCCACCTCAATCAGGACATCCTGTTGCCTTCCCTCTGTCCGAAACCAAAGAGTCTGAAGGAGCGGGCCTTGCACTCGTTTGATTTGGTGCGGGCATTGAAGTTCTATCTTTCAATCACGCAAGGGTTTCGAAAATCGGATTCTCTGTTTGTGATTCCTGCTGGTCGTCGCCGTGGTCAGCGGGCTTCCAAGGACACTATAGCTCGGTGGATATGTTCGGCTATCCTGGAGGCGTACCGGCTCAAGGGCGAGCCTTGTCCGGTTAAGGTTCAAGCTCATTCCACGAGAGCTGTTGGTTCGTCGTGGGCTTTTCGTCAGGGGGCTTCGGCAGCGCAGCTCTGCCGGGCGGCTACCTGGTGCTCCGTTCACACTTTTACTAAATTTTATAAAGTGAACGTGAGTGCTTCCGCCAATGCGGCCTTGGGACGCAGGGTCCTGCAGGCGGCAGTGGTTTAGGTTATCTCTTTATTTTTTGTTCGGCGCTTGTTGCGCACTTGCCTAAGTTGTTGGGGTGTTGGCGATCCTGCCACTGTTTCCCACCCTTGAGTTTTGGACTGCTTTGGGACTTCCCACTAGTAATGGATCTGTGTCTCCCTTCCTTCCCTTCTGCTGCTGAAAGACGGATTTTGGTAAGACCTTACCTGTAAAATCCTTTTCAGCGAAGGAAGGAAGAGAGACACAGCACCCTCCCATGGCAGAAGTGTATTATGGTTTTTCTAGATGAGGCGCGACTCCCTCCTGATGGCGGTCATCTGGTCTGGGGTTGGCGCACTAGGGCTCTGTTCCAGCATTGCCAGCTCATCGCAGTTGTCAGGTCCAGTAAGTAGTGCCTGGGACTGTGTGTTTTCATGCTGTTATATACATAACCTGTTCTCTCACATTTATGAATTTTCAGAAGGGGTTGTGTTGTTCCCCTGGTGTTGTCTGCTCTTCCTTAGCTTGTGTACGGACTGGAGAACATGGGAGTAGGAGGAGCCTAAGTTGGAGGGGCCGGTTGTCACTTTTTCTAAATCTGAGGTGAACTATCCTGTGGGGCTCCGCCTACCCCCACTAGTAATGGATCTGTGTCTCCCTTCCTTCCTTCGCTGAAAAGGATTTTACAGGTAAGGTCTTACCAAAATCCGTCTTTTTCTCGTTTTACCCTATAGCCTATTTACACTCCACTTCTCAGCAGCTCTCGTTTATAATCTTTCAGTGTAAATGCATATTAAGTCTCAGCATTGGCTTACCCTGCCTGTTCTGTAGAGATTCTCAGCAGCCATCTTATTATCATCACAGACAGGATTAAAATAAAAGGTAACATCTTGTCATATAGATAATACAGGATCCACCATTCACAAAAGGCGATGGTCTCAGCTGACCTTCTCCCCCCTCTCTGCACAATGACCTCTGCACAGGTCAGAGAGCATGCCTATAACCCAGTGAACATCCACAGTCTAAAGTGGTCCATATATCCACTGTAAGGCTTATCAGCTCAGGTAATATTGCCGCCTGATCATTTAGAGAGAATACAATTAGAAAAATCTTGACAATCAGAAATTAAAAACCTATTGATAAAAAAGAATATAAATGTCTGGTTTTAATAATTACAGAAATTTCTAGCTGATATATTCCTTAACATGATCAACACTCGTATAAGACGTAGATAGTACTCGGACCTCACAAGTGACCGTGGTCAGATAGTATTTAATCTAAATCACAATTAGTCAGGAAGCAGGAAACCACTAGAATAAAATTCCGCAAGTACAACAAACGTGATTGTATATTATCATGTCGTCACTGAATTTTGGGTCTTCTATCCTTTGGATTACGAGCTCGGAGAGAATGAAGACACAGGACAGGATGTTTGTGTCTAAACATACTCTAAAAACTTTATTACAAAACACAGGGCTAATATACACCCTAAAGGCAGGAGACGGATTTGCCATATATGGTTCGATTATACAGTTTAGCTGAACAAGCGAAAAAAACTAGTTTCTGTATGCTTTAAAATATTTAATTAGACTTATCTAGTTAGCAAGGTCATTTCATCTTTCTGCAAGAACACATTATTGCTACAAGAAGAAACATCTGGCCAGGGAGAATCACGTTATCTTTTTAGCAAGGACACGCTATTGATACAAGAAGGAACATTTCAGCTTGCTGTTTTTTTACCTAAAATAACTGTCAGACTTATATAGCATAGATGGGGCCTTTAAACTTGAGGGACTCCATCTTCTGCTATAACATTCCATCCTTTTGTTCCTTCATTTATCAATACGAATTTCTATGTTTTCTTTTAGTACAACGCTGAATACACATTAAAAAAAGCTTAAAAACCAAATAAACCGCAAGACACATTAGCAAAACCTGTAAAATAGCTTGTACTATACCAGCCAACCACCCACCAATACCTTTAAACCAATTTGCGGGATTTAGAAAGGAAAATCTCTGTGTGGAATTATTGGCCAAAGTATCTGAACAGTTCACTCAAAAGTTTATCTCTTCCCATGAGACTGGGACAGCGAGAAA
This sequence comes from Phyllobates terribilis, assembly GCF_046119375.1. NCBI lineage: Eukaryota > Metazoa > Chordata > Amphibia > Anura > Dendrobatidae > Phyllobates > Phyllobates terribilis. Next base: position 773,635 of record NW_027363318.1, read on the forward strand.
GGGTATGCTAGTGGACGTCACAGGGGCATGTGTACATATCCAACAATTAGCAATGGTCTGGTTTTGCTCCTTTAGTCCATCGATTAGAGCAAGATGGTGTCTAATGAATCTATTGTCGTCTCCATCCATGGTGCCTAACCTAGTCCATGCACCTGTGGTCGCAAGGATGCAGGTAAGTATAAACAATGTCATCAGTCTTTGTCCGCTGGTTCTCCTAGTATCTTTTTGCAATGGGACGCGTGGATCCAGGTCTCTTTTCCCTCTAACTTAACGGCTGTGCTTGTGGTCAGCAGAACTTGAAAGGGTCCATCAAACCGTGGATCTAGGCTTTTCCTCACGTGTCTTTTTATAACCACCCAGTCTCCAGGTTGCAGCGTATGGCTGCTAGAGTCTTGATCTGGATCTGGAAGAGAACTGAAGACATTATCATGTACTTGCTTAATCTTTTTGTGTAAAGTCCTCACATAGGAACTTAGCACATGGTTGTTCATTTCTAATGCTTGCGGATAGAAACACCCTAGGCTGGGTACGTTGCCAAACAATATCTTATATGGAGAGAGTCCAGTCTTTCTATTAGGCGTGTATCTTACTGAAAACAGAGCAAGTGGTAAACAGTCCGGCCATGGTTTCCCTGTCTCAGCCATGGCTTTCTGAATTTTTAATTTCAATGTCCCATTCAGTCTTTCCACTTTACCACTACTTTGTGGGTGATATGGGGTATGGAATGCTTGTTGAATTCCTAGAGCTGACATGACTTCATTCATTATTTCACCTGTGAAGTGTGTACCTCTGTCACTCTCAATTACCTCTGGTACCCCATACCTGCAGACCACCTCCGCAAGCAGTTTCTTTGCGGTTGCCGCAGCCGTGGCTTTGGCAATCGGGAAAGCCTCTGGCCATCCTGAGAACAAATCAATACAAACCAACACATATTCCCATGATCCTGACTTTGGCAGCTGAATATAATCAATTTGCAGTCTCTCGAATGGATAGAGGGGCCGGGGGGTGTGTTTGGGTGGTGTTTTAACTACTCTACCCTGATTATATGTAGCACATATCATGCACCCTTGTACCAGGTTTTCAATACAGGTGGAGAATCCTGGTGCCACCCAATGTTTCTGCATCACACTCATCACACCCGTTTTAGATTGGTGTGTCGGCCCATGTAGTATCTGGGCAGCTGCTGGGTACAGTGCCCTTGGAAGTCATCGTCGTGTCCCTTTCCCCCATACCCCATTTGCTTCATTCAGGCATGCACCTTCCTTTAACCACTTATCAACCTCCTCCTTTTGAGCCTGAGCCTGCATTTGGGATAAGATGTCCTCCGACACAAAGGGGTTTTTAGGGGCACTTAACTGACGTACTGTTGACCCTTGTTGCGGCTTACAGGCTGCTGTTTTTGCCGCTGCATCTGCCATCGCATTTCCTCTGCTTACCTGGTCGGTGCGTCTGGTATGTGCTCTTACCTTTATGACAGCTACTTGTTTAGGTAGTTGTAGCGCATCAATTAACTGCTGGACCGCATCAGCATTCTTAATGGGGTGTCCTGCTGCCGTCAGGAAACCTTTTGACTTCCATATTGGACCAAAATCATGCGATATACCGAATGCGTACCTAGAATCTGTGTAAATGTTAACAATACTACCTTCCGCTAGTTTACAGGCCTCGGTTAGGGCCCTAAGTTCAGCTTCTTGAGCCGACTGGTGTGGGAGCATTGGTTCTGCCTTGATTACTGCATTGAGGGAGACAACTGCATATCCAGTATGGAAGGTACCTGAATCGTCCTGATGACGGGATCCATCTACAAAAAATTCAAAATCTGCATTTTGTAATTCATGTTCAAATCCAGTAGGTAAACCTGCCGTTTCTTGTGCCATCATTTGTACACAGTCATGAGGAACTTCCTCTCTTGGATCTTCCTTAAAAAGCACAGTACCTGACTCCTCCTTTAGATCCGAGAGAGGTAACAAAGTTGCTGGATTCAGGGTAGTACACCTCTGTAAAGAAACATTGGGAGGCATTAACAGTGCACATTGTAACCTGAGATGACGTGCTGCTGAGAGGTGAGCGGGTTGCACTTGATTCAATATAGTGTAGACATCATGAGGTGTTAGAACGGTGAGTGGGTGGTCAAGAACAATGTCTGCGGATTTATGGAGTAATAGTCCAACAGCATGCAGAGCACGTACACAGGATGGTGCACCTCTGGCTACCGCATCCAATCTGCCACGAAAGTAGGCAACAGGTCTCTGATTATCACCGTGTGTTTGAGTTAAAACTCCTGCTGCATGTCCAGCTTGTTCATGAAGGTACAGAGTAAATGGGAGCTCATAATTAGGGGTACCCAAAGCTGGAGCGGCCAAAATACGGTTCTTGAGAGAATAAAAACAGTCTATTGCCTCTGATGTTAGTACAAAAGGTGTTGGGGTAAGACAGTCATAGAGGGGCTGCATTAAAACAGAGATGGCATGAATCCACTGTCTGCAATAGGAAACAAGTCCAAGAAAAGTTCTGAGGGCTGCAACATTAATGGGGACGGTGAATGCCTGTACTGCTTGTTTGCGTGCATTTGTTAAATGACGAGCTCCTGGTGTAATGCAATGTCCCAAAAAGGTGACTGAAGATTTACAAAACTGAAGCTTATCTTTCGATGCCTTGCAGCCAGCGTGATAGAGAAACAACATAAGCGATATAGTTGCACTATGACATTGTTTCCTGGAGGGGGCACAAATGAGCAGGTCATCGACATATTGCAGAACAACGATATGTGGTTCAGACCATCCCTCCAGTATTTCCTGCAGGCTTGCAGTGTACATTGTGGGTGAATTCTGGGCACCCTGTGGCAACACTGTCCATGTATATTGACTACCCTGGAATGTGAAAGCAAACAGGTACTGGCAGTCAGGATGTAATGGTACACTGAAAAATGCATTTGCCAAATAAACCACTGAAAAGCAAAGAGAATTAGAAGGTATCTGTGACAGAAGAGTATGCGGGTTGGGCACAACTGGTGTTAGAAGTTCTGTGGCTTTGTTAACCAACCGGAGGTCATGGACCATTCTATATGCGGCTGGTTGTCCTGGCACGCTCTTTTTCTTTACTGGGAACAGGGGAGTGTTGCAAGGGGACTGGGTTTTGACTAGGACTCCTCTCTGTAGTAATTTTTGGACCTGCTGGGCTATGGCATTCTCCTGAGCCGAGCTAAGGGGATACTGCTTCTGTTGAGGCAAGATGGCTCCTGGTTTTAATTTCACCATTACTGGTTGAACTCTTAACCTACCAACATCTGTTTTGCCTGAGGCCCAAAAATCATGTGGTACAGCCTGCTCCAATATCGGGGGAAACTCATTTGTCTCTTCTATGCTGGCAATATTTAGTGACATAATTTTGCAAAGGGTACTTGGTTTTAAACCTGGGGTCATGGTGACAGTGCCATCGGGATGATACTCAATATGTGCTTGTAATTGGGACAACACATCATTTCCCAAAAGGTTACATTGGCCTCGGGGCGATACCATGAGCTGGCTATGTACAGTAGCTCCTTGAATTTGCAGGGGAATTCTTTTAGTGACAGGAAGCAGGACAGACGGGGAATTGAAGGGGGTGGCAATGACATGATGTGAAAAATCAGTGTCAGTATATGGCCAATCACCTTGCGTAATTACTGAATTGTCGGCCCCCGTATCTACTTGGAAATCGATTTCATGTCCCCCTGGTAGGTTCACCTGCACTATACAACTGGGAGTTGGGGGTAAGGAGATGAGGGGGTTCATGTGCAAGCTTCCCTCATCCTATGGGGGCGTTGTTTGGTCGGCTGGAGGACCCGTACTCTGAGCATTTGGATACGGGTTGGTCCTACAGTTCTTTCTAAAATGTCCTGGCTTTTTACATCCGTAACATAGTCTCTGTCCTTCTCCTTCAGTCTGTCCTCTGCCTCTGTTGTTTCTGGGGGTCGTCTCTACTATATGTATTCTGGCAGCTCTTTTTGCCTGCGCTATGTCATGCTGTGCCCCCTGAGCTATTCTAGCTAAATCTTCTGCCTTCACTGATCTCCAGTCCGGTCTACTTGCTTTTACCTTCTCTGCAATCTCTTTCTTTAGTCCATTCATGAAAGCACTTGCTAATACCCTCTCACTAGTCTTATTCCCGGGGTTGAACCCCATTTCTGACCAGGTTTTCTTTAGTGCATAGAAATAATCCTTAGGATCTTCCTCCTTTCCCTGCACTCTATCTTCTAGTGTAACTTGCTTTTCTGCTTGCCTGTCTTGACATGCTTTTACCAACGCTGCTGCGAATAGGACTCCAGCTGCTGCATCATTAGATTCTGCATCTACGGGTCCGGTCCTATTGGCATACTGTTTTTTTGTCTCATCTATCAACCTATCATAGCGGGCTTCATCTGCCAATTTTCCCTTAATTACCCCCTGCAGATCTATTCTAGTGGCATGATACGTATCCTGTATGGTGGTGATCATTCTAGCAAAACCCATAGGGGACTGGGACGGATCTGGCAGCTGGGAGATCAGTGCCAACTGCTCTGAAGGACTCCATGGTCTATACATTAACATTGTACGAGCTTCCTGACCTGGAACCACTGCATCCCCCCCCTGCTGCTGCTGCTGCTGGTGCTCCTGGCACAACTACCGTCCTCATTGGGAATAGACTAGCTGGGTGGGGTCTCGGTCCTCCACATGCCACACAGATGTCTACTGTCAAGGGGTTCTGTTGTCCACATCTGGGGCAAACCCAACATTTAGGTTCCTGGGAATTCTGGTACTGGGGTGGGGGTGACGTCGGGAGCGGACAGGGAGGAAAATCTGTCATTCCAGTTTTTGTCAGTCTGTAACGTCCGTCTCCTAATTCTTCAATCTTTCCTTCAAAATAAGCGCATGCATTCATCCATACATCTACTGTCTTCAACAGACCCTTATCTTTCAACCATCCATGATAGGAGTTAAAGAAGGATTTCCATTTCTCTCCATTCATCTCTCCATTCTCATTCATTCCCGCTTTACACAATATTTTGTCAATTCCAATCAGTGCCTGTTTCCCTTCTCTGCGTACCACTAAGTCTTTGGCTATAATGCCTTCCTTGGCATTTTGGTTCCCCATTTTTTTCGGTTCTCCTCACCTAGAAGAGACTCCTCAGTCACTTAGACAATGGGCCACAAAGGTTTCTGAACCATTCCACTACTAGTCTCTCTAGGACTTATTCGCCAACCAGAAAAACAGACCAAAAACATCAATCCCGGGACACATCCACAACACAATCATCGGATCCATACTTTCATTAAATTCTCCAAAGGATAGAAGGCAGGACTGTCAATTTATCTGAGGGATTCTACTGGTTCAAAGGGACCTGAGCCAGACAACAATCTGTTGAATTACCTGGGGAGCCGACCGCTCGGGGGTGAGGGAGTCTCTTCTATGCAGTGATATAATTAGGTAGAATATAACAGTTATTCTTACCTCAGCGCTGTATATATCACCAACAGAGAGCTTCACTCGTCCCACGTCTCGGACCGGTCGAGCACCCTTGGGTAGATTAACTCAAGGTCCCTGTTCGAGGCGCCAGCTGTCGTCACTGAATTTTGGGTCTTCTATCCTTTGGATTACGAGCTCGGAGAGAATGAAGACACAGGACAGGATGTTTGTGTCTAAACATACTCTAAAAACTTTATTACAAAACACAGGGCTAATATACACCCTAAAGGCAGGAAACGGATTTGCCATATATGGTTCGATTATACAGTTTAGCTGAACAAGTGAAAAAAACTAGTTTCTGTATGCTTTAAAATATTTAATTAGACTTATCTAGTTAGCAAGGTCATTTCATCTTTCTGCAAGAACACATTATTACTACAAGAAGAAACATCTGGCCAGGGAGAATCACGTTATCTTTTTAGCAAGGACACGCTATTGATACAAGAAGGAACATTTCAGCTTGCTGTTTTTTTACCTAAAATAACTGTCAGACTTATATAGCATAGATGGGGCCTTTAAACTTGAGGGACTCCATCTTCTGTTATAACAATCATTAGGCTATATTTAGTAGCTTTACCGAGAATTCTATAATAAAGGCTCAGTGGTCAATGTTCTCGTGTATAAAACATTCACATAACATAAAAATAAGTAACAATGCATAACACTGACGTGGTAAATATAAAGCTTCCTCCTAAAAGGAAAACCCCACGCGGGGAGAGGACCACATCTGAAGACTCGACAATGACACATTATGATGGAATGATCATCTCGGAGCTTCTCCTGCTGAGCCTTCACCTCTTTCCAGGACATCGAGGAAAAAAAGAAAATACCTGACTATTCAAGGAACCATTCCTAAATAATTCTTAGTATTCTGGGATATTTGGCTGCATCCATTCTTTATGGAAATAAGGATCTACAAAAGCCAAACTGTTGTAAAATGCAGCAAATGTTCTATTGTGTGGTATACTGGGATCTATGGGGGCTTCAAACTCTGGGGTGACCATTATAAAGCAGCACAGAGCCCATTGTATAAACTCTACTGGTATATTTAGCTGTATTAGAACCAAAATATCTAACTGAAGGCCCACCATACATATTAGACTAATGTTGACCTATCCCACCGATATTGACAGATTCAGCTGAAACTCAAATGTGTATGGGGGCCCAGACAACTGATTGTTGGGGAAGTTAAAGGGGTATTCCTATCTCCAAGATCCTATCCCAATATGTAGTAGGTGTAATAATAATATTAGCAAATACCTCCAATTAGAAATGTAGTATAGTCCTTCTGATTAGCAATGTTGCTTACCCCATGTGCAAGGCATTGCAGTAGCTTAGGCATCCATGGTTACGACCACACATAGTTACGCTTAGTGGTCGTAACAATGAATACCTAAGCTACTGCAATGCCCTGCACATGGGGTAAGTGACATAGCTAGTCAGAAGAACTATCCTACATTTATAATTGTAGGTATTTGCTAATATTATTACACCTACTACATATTGGGATAGGATTTTGGAGATGAGAATACCTCTAAAGTGTCCGACATGTCCGATTTTGAACTATTGATCCTTCTGTTTCCCTGGAGATAGCTTATCACCAAAGATGTAGGACTGCGGTTCTCTTATAGAGAACACAGAGACACTCGGCTGAAGTACTCTTGTGTATGGGACAACGCTTTACTGTTGGAATTGCTTTGGCATATGAGAGGAGACTGACTATGAGCATCAATATCACGGTGAAAATATTTAGGATTTTTAAAGTCCTAATTTTAGGAGGTCCAAGTCCTAAAAAAATATTATTAACCAGGAACAATGTATTATTTAGAAAAAGACTCATCCATCGCCTGATTGGATTGTTTATAGTCATCTCATCTGCCCATGTAAACAGGACGTGCTGCCGACAATAAGCAACCATCTTGGTACACTTTGTATCGGCCCTTTTGAAAAGGATTTATATGAGCACCGGTGGACTTGTTAGTGGGGCTGTGGCCTGACGCTGATGATTGGCCACACTATCTATCAGTATTCGGTCAGTATTTTTTCTCAGGAGTGGGAGCCAAAACCAGGTGAGGAACAATCAGAGAAACGGTCTAATAGAAACAAGTCACCAATTCTGCATTTATCACCCACTCCTGGTTTTGGCTCCCACTCCTGAGAAAAAATACTGACTGATTACTGATAGTGGGGCCGTGGCCTCAGGCCACAAGTCCACAGTGCATGACCGTGCTCATTCATGTGTATTTGTACATGTGAGATCTGAAATGAACGTGAACGACTGTGACCTGTTTGGTGAGATAAAGGTTACTGACGCACTTGATCTAAACTTAGTCCCGCAGTCCGGTTTCACCCATTTTTTTCCTACAGATCATATTACCTGAACTTATCATGTGTCTTCCCAGGCTGTAAACAGAGAGGAGGCAGTACATTGTAAAGACGAGGCCTACAGCGTCCAAAGCCCAAACCCGAGAAGCCAACAACTAATCTGTCATGTGTACAAATACATTCCACCCCTCTGTTATCCTGATCAGACAAGGAGCTCACATGGCTCATTACAGGACGGGACGGAAATTCTCTTAAAGTGATCTACACCTCCGACATTAAATGTGACGATACGTTTCTAATGTCTAGACGGAGTGAGCCGTCTTTCTTTTTGACGAAGAAGAAGCCTGCTCCCGCCGGGGAGGTAGATTTCCGGATAAATCCCCGGGCCAGATTCTCCTCAATATATTCAGACATGGACCGGGTCTCAGCAGCGGACAAAGGGTAAAAACGCCCACGGGGAGGAGTAGCGCCAGGTATCAGGTCGATTGGGCAATCGTATGGTCTATGAGGGGGTAATGTCTCTGCTTCTCTTTTATTAAAGACATCCGCATAAGACCAATAGGGAACCTGTAGGCCGGGTAGATTGGCTGGGGTAGGAGAAGGACAGGCAGGAAGAACGGGAACTAAACAAGTCTTATGGCAGTCCTCTCCCCAGCGAAGGACTTCTCCGGTCTGCCAATCAAGCATGGGTGCATGTTTCTGGAGCCAAGGTAGGCCTAGCAAGAGGGCGTGAGAGAGTCCAGGCAGAACATGGAAGAAGATGCTCTCAGAGTGCAGCATTCCCACCTGCAGAGTTATGGATTTGGTGATGAGTTGAATGGGATGCGGTAAGAGACCCCCATCCACGGAGGCGACAGATAAGGGTACAGCCAGGGGTTTGGTGGGAATGTGGTATTTCTCTACCAGGGATAGAGAAATGAGATTTCCGGCAGCTCCAGAGTCAAGTTGAGCTAGTTCACAGAAACTGTTCTCCCCGCAGATGATAGAGACCGACAGCATCAGAGATGGAGAGGGTTTACTCTTGTCTAGGACGACCTCTCTGAGCGATCCTAGACACAGGTGTTTCCCGACCTCTCCGGGCAGGAACGGATCCGGTGCTCCTTACTGCCACAGTAGAAGCAGCTCCCCTCGGCACGGCGTAATTCTTGACGGGTTTTGACCATCTTGGTCTGGTCGACCTGCATAGGCTCGGGTGAGTGCGCCTGAGGAGGAACGGAGGAAGTGACGGGTTTCTGAAAGGTAGGGGCAAGGCGTGGAAACCTCCTCTCACGGGTGACCTCTTTGGTGCGCTCCTGGAACCGGATGTCAATCCGGGTGGCGAGTGTTATTAAGTCGTCGAGAGTGGTAGGAATGTCCCGACCGGCGAGTTCATCTTTAATACGGCCGGACAGACTCTCCCAGAAGACGGACACCAGGGCGTCGTTATCCCAGGCAAGCTCCGAAGCAAGGGTACGGAACCGTATGGCATATTGGCCCACGGTGAGACTTCCTTGACGGAGGCATAGCAGAGATGAGGCGGATGAGGTCTTCCGTCCTGGTTCGTCGAAGACTTTCCGGAAAGCCGTGAGAAAGGCTGGCAGGTTGGACACCAGGGAATCTCCTCTCTCCCATAGAGGATTTAGCCAAGCCAGCGCCTCCCCCGTGAGATGGGACATGATGAAGGCTACTTTGGCTCAGTCGGTGGAAAACTGATGTGCCAAAAGTTCGAAGTGCAGAGTGCACTGGTTAGTGAAGCCCCGTGCCTGACCGGGATCTCCGCCAAAACGAGGCGGGGCGGAGAGACGGGGACCGGGAAGGGATGCTATGGTATTGCTGTGCAGCGGCGGCGCCGGGGTAGTAAGTGTGCGAGTGGAAGCAGCTCCCGATGAGACAGTCAGTGTGTCCAGGCGAGAGTTAACACGTCCACACGTCGTCCAACAGCCCAACATGGATGATGAGAAGCTGCAGGACGTCACATAATCCGCGATATTCAGGCAGAGAACACAAACCGCAATGTGCTGCCACCGACATCTTCATCAGCTCAAGAGGAGGCGACTGTGTAAGAACATCACCGTTTTGTTTTCCCCCCTGAATATCGTGGATTATTAGATGACTGATGTTCTGCTACTTTTTCTTTTTGAAGTTGTCTACACACATAATGGCTGCAGAGGACTGAGAGAAAGTCCATAGGGAACAAAAGAGAAGTCGGGAACAGAAGGGGAGACGAGGGCTGAGCCACTTACACAGAAAGCTGAGGAGGACATGTTATTACTCCAGGATCTGCTCCATTCATTCCTTATGTGGCATCCAAGTGCTGAGTTCGGCTTTTTCCAGAGCCCCATAGAGAATGAATGGAGCTGCAGTTGTTCCCTGACTTTCCGTTCCTTCCCGATCAGACGATGGTTCGCAGTGGTCAGACCCCACGATCAGTAAGTGATCACTGAGCCTGTGGATAAGTGATAACTAAAGTTGACAAATCCCCAGGCCCGGATGGGATACACCCGCGAGTACTGCAGGAATTAAGTAATGTCATAGATAGACCATTATTTTTAATCTTTAAAGATTCCATAATAACAGGGTCTGTACCACAGGACTGGCGTATAGCAAATGTGGTGCCAATATTCAAAAAGGGGACAGAAACCGAACTTGGAAATTATAGGCCGGTAAGCTTAACCTCTACTGTGGGAAAAATCCTGGAGGGTTTCCTAAGAGATTCTATAATAGAGTATCTGAAGAAGAATAGCCTCATGACCCAATATCAACATGGGTTTACAAGGGACCGTTCCTGTCAGACTAATCTGATCAATTTTTATGAGGAGGCAAGTTCTGGACTGGACCAAGGAAATGCAGTGGATGTTGTGTATATGGACTTTTCAAAAGCTTTTGATACGGTTCCACACAAAAGGTTGATACATAAAATGAGAACAATGGGGATAGGGGAAAATATATGTATGTGGGTTAAGAATTGGTTCAGTGATAGGAAACAAAGGGTGGTTATTAATGGAAAACACTCAGACTAGGTCTCATTTAACAGTGGGGTACCACAGGGGTCAGTATTGGGCCCCCTTCTTTTTAACATATTTATTAATGACCTTGTAGGGGGCATACAGAGTAATATTTCAATATTTGCAGATGACACTAAACTCTGCAGGGTAATCAATACAGAGGAGGACAATTTTATATTACAGGAGGATCTATGTAAACTAGAAGCTTGGGCTGATAAATGGCAAATGAGCTTTAATGGGGATAAATGTAAGGTAATGCACTTGGGCAGAGGAAATAAAATGTATAATTATATGCTTAATTGTAAAACACTGGATAAATCTGTCACTGAAAAAGACCTGGGTGTATTGGTGGACGACAAGCTCATGTTTAGTGGCCAGTGTCAGGCAGCTGCTGCAAAGGCAAATAAAATAATGGGATGCGTTAAAAGAGGCATAGATGCTCATGAGGAGAAGATAATTTTACCTCTATACAAGTCATTAGTGCGACCACACTTAGAATACTGTGTACAGTTCTGGTCTCCGGTGTATAAGAAAGACATAGCTGAACTAGAGCGGGTGCAGAGCGACCAAGTTTATTAGAGGACTGGGGGGGTCTGCAATACCAAGACAGGTTATTACACTTGGGGTTATTTACTGTGGAAAAACGAAGGCTTAGGGGTGATCTTATTACTATGTACAAGTATATGAGGGGACAGTACAAAGACCTTTCTACTGATCTTTTTACTCTGAGGCCAGAGACGGGGACAAGGGGGCATCTTCTAAGTCTGGAGGAAAGAAGGTTTAATCATAATCACAGACAGGGATTCTTTACTGTAAGAGCAGTGAGACTATGGAGCTCTCTGCCTCATGATGTTGTAATGAGTGATTCACTAATAAAATTTAAGAAGGGCATGGATTCCTTTCTTGAAAAGTATAATATTACAGGTTGCAAAAACTAGATTCCATGATAGGGCGTTGATCCAGGGAACTAGTCTGATTGTCGTATGGAGTCGGGAAGGAATTTTTTTCCCCAATGTGGAGCTTAGTGTTTGCCACAGGTTTTTTTTTTGCCTTCCTCTGGATCAACATGTTAGGCTATGGGTTGAACTAGATGGACTTAGTCTTCCTTCAACCTTAAAAACTATGTTACTATGTATGTAACTTGTTATCTTCAGACATCCCCTCTAAGCAATGGCGCACGCCAGCAGTGAAGGCGGGAGGAGACGCTGGGTACAGGGAAGACTTTACCTCTGGGGGCCACATATAGGGCATGTGAGGGGTGGACACTTCCCGTATTCACCATTACTGAGCCCCCGCTCTGTACCGCTCTTATCTGAGTGCAGGAGACACAGCAGTCACTAATCAGCCACTCTCCGGCACTTGCAGCTGTCCGAGCTCTGCTGTGCCTGTTAGGGGTGAAGTTCGGGTCCTAGGAGGCAGTGACTATGCAGCCTGCAAAGCAGATGACAGCCCGGGTACCACGTCTCCGGATAAATCTCCACCTTGTGAGCTGCTTCTTGTGCAGCAGCCCCATGCAAGTCGCTCCGCTCTCCTCAGCCAGCTCCTGCTGAAGACTGAGCTCCTCTGCCCAATCTAGGAGCCCAATAGCCCTGATCACACCAGTGGTAGCCCAGTGCTGCTGGGGGGGGCAGGGCTAGATCCGATTTACAGATAGCAAACTAATCAGCCCTAGATATTTCTAATAGCTGCAGAGCAGGCGACATAACTCTGACCGGTGTCCTCATAGACCTCTCCTCAGCCGGGACTAATAAGAGCAGTAAGATGGCCGTCATGGGGTCCATTGTTAGATCTCGGCTGCCATAGAAACTCATCGGCACCATGATCGCGCCTCCCTCTCCGGTCTTAAGTGCCTAAATGCTGTGAAAGCCACTGACTGTGTCATATAAGGGGTTAAGCTGCCAGGATCAGGGTTGGCTCCACTGCTGGCGCCTGAGGCAGGAGCGGGACTGTGTTATACCGCCACACGACTGCCGCAGATCTTGTAAGAGTCCTGACTGCACCTGCCTGATGATAATGTGTCCTATAACGCGGGTCCTGGTACCAGACTGCCCTTTACATATTAATCACTAGCAGGGAACCAGTTACTTACAGGTTCTAGTTTCTGATGTGTTTCCAGGACCTGTAGTTATCAACATTTTACCCTTAAGGCCCAGTTATAATATTACTGCAACACTCTCACTACATATGAGCATCCTGTACCTGTATACCTGCCCTGTGTGCGGCGCAAAAGTATATAACAAAATGTGTGTACACAAATACCTATCTCCTGAATGGTATTACTGCTAGATCTCCTGTACATAGAAATATGAGGTTCTTAGCGCACACTTTGAGCAAATTGTGCGAGCCCATCTGCCACCGTCAAGGCGACCTCTTCAGATGGGTCCCTACACTAACACTACACTAACTTACTAACTGGGACCACCATTTTTAATGTTTATTATTACTGTACTAATGCAATCAATTGTACCTGTTATAATTCATTTTTTAATTAGTTTTATAATTTTTTATTACTCTTGTGTTTATGATAATGGTATTACTAAAATCCCTATACTTAGTGTTGATCCAGAAGAAGGCAAAAACCCCAGGACACCTTCAGCCAATTTGTGTCACAGGGGAAAAATTCCTTCTTGACCCCGAGAAAAGGCGATCAGTCCTAGGACCCTGGATCAAATCTAATAATGTTATTACTAGTTATTAATAATTCTTATTAATATTACACAACTAATTGTACTGCTACTGCAGTTATTAGTATTTTAATTTAGGTTTTTGTACTTTTTATAGATTATATATTATTTATGTCCTGCTATCTTATTACTTTGCTATTCTAACTTTTCTATAACTACTTAAAATAATCAAAACAACACTATAATTATTTTTATATTCTTACTATTATTAACATCCTGCTATCTTATTACAGTATTATTCTACTTTCCTATCACTACTAATACTACCCTATACCTAGAGTGTTGATCCAGAAGAAGGCAAAAACCCCAGGACACCTTCAGCCAATTTGTGTCACTGAGGAAAAATTCCTTCTTGACCCCGAGAAAAGGCGATCAGTCCTAGGACGCTGGATCAAACCTAATAATGTTATTATTAGTTGTATAATTAATATATTACTTATTGTACTACTGGAGTTATTTTAATTTATGTTTTTATTTTTATAAATATAGCTATTTAATATTCTTATTATTATTAATAACCTGCTATATTTTTACATTATTATTATTCTTTCCTATCACTACTAATACTACCCTATAACTACAGTATTGATCCAGAAGAAGGCAAAAACCCCTGGACACCTTCAGCCAATTTGTGTCACAGGGGAAAAATTCCTTCTTGACCCCGAGAAAAGGCGATCAGTCCTAGGACCCTGGATCAAACCTAATAATGTTATTATTAGTTGTATAATTAATATATTACTTATTGTACTACTGGAGTTATTTTAATTTATGTTTTTATTTTTATAAATATAGCTATTTAATATTCTTCTTATTATTAATAACCTGCTATATTTTTACATTATTATTATTCTTTCCTATCACTACTAATACTACCCTATAACTACAGTATTGATCCAGAAGAAGGCAAAAACCCCTGGACACCTTCAGCCAATTTGTGTCACAGGGGAAAAATTCCTTCTTGACCCCGAGAAAAGGCGATCAGTCCTTGGACCCTGGATCACACTGCTATTCTACCTACTACTATTACTACTGTTATTTTATTACTATTTTATTTATTTCTTACTATTATCACTAGTATTATTACTCTTATTACACTAATACTGATACACTACCACTATATTACACTATCCTGCTGTTATTTGGTGGTCTGATACTTACCAGCCGGTATTGCCGTATGTGATGTTATCGGCAGAGAGGTTCCAGCAGGATGGTCCACATGATGTTCCTCTTTCCTCTCAAATACCGGTTGATGTACTGACGGAAGTTGGTCTGGTTCTCCTTCTTCCTTCTTGTTGTTGGGATCGGTTGTCTTCTTTTCTGGCCTTTGGCCGTCACTTCCCCCCTAGGGATCTTGATGTGGAGTTTCATCTTCTTTGCTTTCTCTTCTTTCTCTTCTTTCTCTTCTTCCTCTTCTTCCTCTTCATCCAGGTAGGCGCACAGTTCTTTTAGTGTCTTCTGTCTTAAATCCATGATGTCCAGCTTTATCTTCTTTGCTGCTTTCTCCTCTTCTTCCTTCTCTTCTTCCTCGTCTTCCTCTTCATCCAGGTACTTGCGCCGTTCTTTTAGTTCCTTGCGCCTTTCTTCCCTCTTCCTTTTCTCCCTGGCTTTATACTCTTCGATGCATCTTCTTTGGGCAATGGGGTTGGTCGGCATAAGGCGCTGGAAGAGAAGAGATGAGGTTAGGAGGCTACAAGGAAGATCCGAATACACAGCTACCTTATAGAAGAGGCCGTAGCGTTGCCCTGAGTCGTCTCACTGACCTCCTTCTTGTAGAGGGGAGAAGGGAGAAACTTCACACAATATGCCAGTCTCCTCAGCTGTTCCTCAGGACTGATGTAATCTGCAGAAAACACAACCAGATATTAGGAGCAATCCTCACCGTACAAAGAGGACGTATGTATGTTAAGACTGTCAGAAGGAGCTCACTGATGGATTCTCAGTTAACTAGTTCTGCAGCCAGCAATAGACAGTACAGCACAGAGGGTACAGGAGGCAAACTGTGCACAATTTTCAATAAAACTCAGAAAAATATTTACCACCAAGTATATGCATTAAAGGAAAGAAAATGTCCCCACAGATGAGTCTGTTTAATGAAAGCCCCAGAAAGCCATGTAACAAGAGTATAGAGAACGGTGAGTGAGTGATGGATACTACCGGGTCCAACGCTGGCAGAATACTCCATCCCCATGGTGTCCGCTGATATCTTCTCTTGTAGAAATGTATCCAAAATCTATAAAACCTCAGGAGGCGTCAGCAGAGGGTTTGGTGATTGGCTGATATTTCTTTGGTCTTAGAAACATTGGCTATAAATAATTCGGGGGTCTGCTGGGGAAAGGGCAAATTGGGAAATGTGTAGGATATTTACTGTTCTGTATCTGAGCTTCATTAAAGGGGAATTATCAGATGGAACAAGTCATCCCCTTATCCCTGGGCTCGGTGACGACTGATAGATCAGTGGGGTCCGACCGCGGGAAACTCCAGCAATCACCAAAAAAGGGCAGTGACCCCCATTAGAAGTGATCGCTGGATCCTTCCAGATGGGAGATGTGATGAGTGTGGCGCCCCCCACTGGTGTCTCAGCGTATCATGTGTTGGGGAATAATGACTTCTCCTCTGGTAAATGGGCTGATTCCTGTCAGTTGTGGTCGCTGAGTGCGTGTGATGGGATGTGGCTCCGTCCATTAGATTATATCACGTCTTATACCTAGAATCTCTCGCTGATCGCAGGTCTCTGTCTTCACACTCAGATGAGATGGAACAAACTGACCACATAGGAGGTTTTTTTTTTTTTCAAATTCAAACCGAGCAATCCTATTGGCTGAGTATGACTGTCGTTACCATGGTGACAGAATGTTAAAGGGACAGAACATTAATAATGTATAATAGTGTATTTTATTACATATTTCACATAATAGTGGCTGATATATGGACCTGTACAGATAATACACTTCTATAACTCCTCATATATTTCATACAGCAATTTGGTGGTGCTGCAGAGATATTTTGGGCGTAATATAACTTGTGCTGGCAATTGATCATCTATAAAGTAGTCTGGTAATGTATGTAATGGTCCTAAGATTGTGGTTTTATGTTCAATACAAATCTAAATATTAATCAGACGTCACTCCCTGCTATTTGAAGGGTTTTTGTCCCTTTCCCTATGTCAGAGTAGTATCACATATAGCTCGGATACGCTGCAGCCTTCAGAACAATGAGGTCCGTTGTGGCTTTCCCCTGCACATTCGGCCATTATATAAGTGACGGCAGCTGCGTTGTGTCCCTGCACGGCTGATAGCGTCGCTGTGCAGGGATTCAGTATGGTGGAGCTGGGGCTCTTTTCTTTTATGGGTCGATACAAGTCTTGTTCAGACATATAAATATGCCTTGATTACATTGTAGAAAAGAAGGGTGACATTACAGGAGTTCCATACATTCTCAGTGTAAGATCAGTGGGGTCGGACCCCCGGCACCAGGGAGTATACAGAAGGAGCTTGTGAATGTCTTACTTTAGTGGTCTTGTAAGCTCCTCATCCCACACTTTTCCTGTATAGGACATATAGCTTTTCTGTATACATAACTCTTATGTAAAAACAACATCCTCCATGCACATTTCTGTAGGTTGCCTGATGGTTCAGGTGTAGTTACATCATTTATTTCTACTGCCCGACCTAACAGCGTTAGCTTGCTCTTTTAGCAATCCAATTGTATTGTTTCACATTTGGGGCGATTGTGTCAGCGGCAGGTTTCATTGTGGGGTTATATAATGGGCACTATTTTTATAGGCTTATTTGGATATTAATGCCTTTGTGAATAGATACTTTGCTGCTGCCTTGCTCTTTATTATATTGTGGTGGGCAGTCTGTAGTCATATATTGAGATTTTCTGTGACTAGTTGGGCATATATATGTGAGGATTAACCATATCAGTACCTTGCAATGGTTTTGTTATTCATTGGGGCAATTGTTGCTTTTTAGTTGTTTTTTTTAACATGTCTTGTATGTTTAGTCTTTAATAAAATTCTATATTTTTGCTATTCCTTGGTGATCCCTGTCATTGCATCCTTTCTTTCTCCTTGTTTCTTTGCATCTCTATTATGTAGCTGCAGGGTTAGGGACGGCCGGTTCCTTGCAGGAATAGTTATCAGGACGGGTGCGGTTTCTGCTGTAATAACTCATTCATGTGACCCATCAGTCATCACCCGATCAGCCGGGCAATGCTCAGCACAGGCCGCCGTCATCCCACTTCTCTACATCTATTATATAGACACTCCACAACTGCTCCTTCTCTTCAGAATTCAGAAAGATTTATTTTTTTATTTTTTTATTTCCGCAGCCATGCAGTGACGCTAGGTAGGTGCAGAGCTAAAGGGAAACCCACCTCAGAAGAAAATTCTAGGGTCCTGATCACTAGAGATGAGAGCTTAAAGGGAATCTGTCACTAGGTTTTTGCCATATATTCCGAGAGCAGCATGATGTAGAGACAGAGACCCTGATTCCAGCGATGTGTCACTTTCTGGGCTGCTTGCTGGTGTTTTGATAAAATCTTTGTTTTATCAGTAGGAGGTTGTGACTAGAAGACTAGTAAACCTGCAACCAGGTATCCCTCATTTTTCAGGAGTGGTCCAAATTAAATAAAAAAGCGGTCTATAGGGCGCTAAAAGAATGAACACTAGAAGTGAAAAAAAATTTAGGACTAAAAAATAAATTTAATGAGCCCTTTCCACAAAGCGTTTCGATAGTGAACTATCTTCCTCAGGTGGTACATGGCACGCTTTTTCTCCCTTTCTCTTTTCTCATTTTTCACAAGGTCTGTATAGCAGCCTTCTGCCTATGCACAGTGTACACAGAAAGCTGCCAATCAGTGGTGCAGCCGGTTATATGGAGCTCAGCATTCAGAGCACTGCTAGATCTGCAGTAGATAAAACTAAAATTTATCAAAACTGCAGCGAAATAAGGGACACATTTCTGGAATCAGGTTTCTGCCCTTACATCATGCAGATGGGATAGCAAAACCTGGTGGCAGATTCCATTTTAGAGCCATCGGATATTACCTTGTGACCTCTCAAAGGGGAACTTGATGTCTAGGATGGTTATTATTTCCAAACCATTACAAAATGTCATGTGTCTCTTGATGCGGGATAACTTGTATGTAATGTGTTGTATGTTAGGTCTATGAACAGTACAAGTCCTTCAGTATAGGGTTACCTGAGAAGCGTAGCCAGCATGAAGCAGGACTTGTATTATGTTTTGTCAGGGATGATTAATGTCTGAGTGCTTTATGCTGCGTTCTGCAGTCATCTCTCTGCCATCCTCCGTACACCCATCGCCGTCCTGTTCTCACACTTCTTTATTTGGCTTTTTTCTTGTGGTCGTAATATGGAGCATGTTGTATCCATAAAGCGGTCAGATTTGCCGGACCTCATGCTGTTCTGCCGAATCAGACCTAGATCATTATTGGGGGCTGGGGCACCTCCAATTCAAGATGGTAGACAAATCGTGTCTTGTGAGACTGCACGCTCCAGCACCCACAATACTGGAGCATCGGTTAGGTTTACACATATCCACCTGTTGTGTTTTCTTTTGGGACACAGCAGTTTGTAGAATTGTCATCATTAATGTTTTCTTTTTTTTATCTTTCCAGTATTACTGAAATTCAGAAAGATGTGGAGTACAGACTGCCAATCACCTTTAAGAACTTCACCATCAGCATCAATATGTAAGTGACACGGGGTGCTATTGTCTTAGTTGAGAGATTACGTTGCATTTCTTGGGGTTATTAAATGTGAACCTAATGGGAATTAAAGGGATTGTCCTCTACTTTGATATTGATAACATCAGCATTGGGTATCAATATCAAATCGATGGGGTTTTGACAGCCCCCCAGAGAGGGAGCCGCATGCTCCTATTCACTTGTGAAGATGGCCCCCACTCATAGGCGGATTATAATGAGGGCAATCCGGGCGACCGCCCAGGGCCCCGAGCCTGCAGAGGGCCCGCGGCTCCGGGGCGGGGTGTCTAATGCCGGATTGCCCTCATTATATGTGCGGGCCGCCGCGGCACATACCGGTAGCAGTGGCGGGAGGGGGGGCCCGGGAGGAGGGGCCCCGTACCGCTCCCCCAGCAGCAGCCGCCGCTACTTCTTCATCGGCCGGGCCAGCACTGCAGCAGTTAACTTCCCTGTGCTGGCCCGGCCGCGTCACTGCTAGGAGACACGGCCCTGTGCGCGGCCGTGTTTCCTAGCTGTGACGTCACGCAGTGCGCGCCCGACCTGCACTGCTACTTACCACGGGAGAGGAGCAGGAGCCGGGAGGACTGGAGCCGAGCCGGGGGATGGTGAGTGAGTGTGTGTGTGTGTGTGTGTGTGTGTGTGTGTATGTATGTGTGTGTATGTATGTGTGTGTGTGTATGTGTGTGTGTGTGTGTATGTGTGTGTGTGTGGGCAGATGTCATTGTGTGATGTCTGTTTGTGTGTGTATGTCTGTGTGTGTAGGCAGATGTCATTGTGTGATGTCTGTTTGTGTGATGTCTGTGTGTGTGTGTGGGCAGATGTCATTGTGTGATGTCTGTTTGTGTGTGGGGGGGGTAGATGTCATTGTGTGATGTCTGTTTGTGTGTGTGTGTGTGGGCAGATGTCATTGTGTGATGTCTGTTTGTGTGATGTCTTTGTGTGTGTGTGTGGGCAGATGTCATTGTGTGATGTCTGTTTGTGTGTGTGTGTGTGTGTGTGTGTGGGCAGATGTCATTGTGTGATGTCTGTTTGTGTGTGTGTAGGCAGATGTCATTGTGTGATGTCTGTTTGTGTGTGTGGGGGCAGATGTCATTGTGTGATGTCTGTGTGTGTGTGTGTGTGTGTGTGTGTGTGGGGGGGCAAATGTCATTGTGTGATGTCTGTTTGTGTGTGTGTGTGGGCAGATGTCATTGTGTGATGTCTGTTTGTGTGTGTGTGGGCAGATGTCATTGTGTGATGTCTGTTTGTGTGTGTGTGTGGGCAGATGTCATTGTGTGATGTCTGTTTGTGTGTGTGTGTGGGCAGATGTCATTGTGTGATGTCTGTTTGTGTGTGTGGGGGGGGGCAGATGTCATTGTGTGATGTCTGTGTGTGTGTGGGGGCAGATGTCATTGTGTGATGTCTGTTTGTGTGATGTGTGTGTGTGTGGGCAGATGTCATTGTGTGATGTCTGTTTGTATGTGTGTGTGTGGGGGGTAGATGTCATTGTGTGATGTCTGTTTGTGTGTGTGTGTGTGTGTGTGTGGGCAGATGTCATTGTGTGATGTCTGTTTGTGTGTGTGGGGGGGGGGGCAGATGTCATTGTGTGATGTCTGTGTGTGTGTGGGGGCAGATGTCATTGTGTGATGTCTGTTTGTGTGTGTGTATGTTTGTGTGTGTGTGTGTGTGTTTATGGGCAGATGTCATTGTATGATGTCTGTTTGTATGTGTGTGTGTGTGTGTGTGTGGGCAGATGTCATTGTGTGATGTCTGTTTGTGTGTGTGTGGGCAGATGTCATTGTGTGATGTCTGTTTGTGTGTGTGTGTTTGTGTGTGGGCAGATGTCATTGTGTGATGTCTGTTTGTGTGTGTGTGTGGGCAGATGTCATTGTGTGATGTCTGTTTGTGTGTGTGTGTGGGCAGATGTCATTGTGTGATGTGTGTGTGTGTGTGTGTGTGTGTGTGTGTGTGGGGGCAGATGTCATTGTGTGATGTCTGTTTGTATGTGTGTGTGTGTGTGTGTGATGTCTGTTTGTGTGTGTGTGTGTGTGGGCAGATGTCATTGTGTGATGTCTGTTTGTGTGTGTGTGTGGGCAGATGTCATTGTGTGATGTGTGTGTGTGTGTGTGTGTGTGGGCAGATGTCATTGTGTGATGTCTGTTTGTGTGTGTGGGGGGCAGATGTCATTGTGTGATGTCTGTGTGTGTGTGGAGGCAGATGTCATTGTGTGATGTCTGTTTGTGTGATGTGTGTGTGTGTGGGCAGATGTCATTGTGTGATGTCTGTTTGTGTGTGTATGTCTGTGTGTGTGTGTGTGTGTGTGTGTGTGGGCAGATGTCATTGTGTGATGTCTGTGTGTGTGTGGAGGCAGATGTCATTGTGTGATGTCTGTTTGTGTGATGTGTGTGTGTGTGGGCAGATGTCATTGTGTGATGTCTGTTTGTGTGTGTATGTCTGTGTGTGTGTGTGTGTGTGTGTGTGTGTGGGCAGATGTCATTGTATGATGTCTGTTTGTATGTGTGTGTGTGTGTGTGTGTGGGCAGATGTCATTGTGTGATGTCTGTTTGTGTGTTTGTGGGCAGATGTCATTGTGTGATGTCTGTTTGTATGTGTGTGTGTCTGTGTGGGCAGATGTCATTGTGTGATGTCTGTTTGTGTGTGTGTGTGGGCAGATGTCATTGTGTGATGTCTGTTTGTGTGTGTGTGTGGGCAGATGTCATTGTGTGATGTCTGTTTGTGTGTGTGTGTGTGGGCAGATGTCATTGTGTGATGTCTGTTTGTGTGTGTGTGGGGGGGGGGGCAGATGTCATTGTGTGATGTCTGTTTGTGTGTGTGTGTGTGTGTGTGTGGGCAGATGTCATTGTGTGATGTCTGTTTGTGTGTGTGTAGGCAGATGTCATTGTGTGATGTCTGTTTGTGTGTGTGGGGGCAGATGTCATTGTGTGATGTCTGTGTGTGTGTGTGTGTGTGTGTGTGGGGGGGGGCAGATGTCATTGTGTGATGTCTGTTTGTGTGTGTGTGTGGGCAGATGTCATTGTGTGATGTCTGTTTGTGTGTGTGTGGGCAGATGTCATTGTGTGATGTCTGTTTGTGTGTGTGTGGGCAGATGTCATTGTGTGATGTCTGTTTGTGTGTGTGTGTGGGCAGATGTCATTGTGTGATGTCTGTTTGTGTGTGTGGGGGGGGGCAGATGTCATTGTGTGATGTCTGTGTGTGTGTGGGGGCAGATGTCATTGTGTGATGTCTGTTTGTGTGATGTGTGTGTGTGTGGGCAGATGTCATTGTGTGATGTCTGTTTGTATGTGTGTGTGTGGGGGGTAGATGTCATTGTGTGATGTCTGTTTGTGTGTGTGTGTGTGTGTGTGTGGGCAGATGTCATTGTGTGATGTCTGTTTGTGTGTGTGGGGGCGGGGGGCAGATGTCATTGTGTGATGTCTGTGTGTGTGTGGGGGCAGATGTCATTGTGTGATGTCTGTTTGTGTGTGTGTATGTTTGTGTGTGTGTGTGTGTGTTTATGGGCAGATGTCATTGTATGATGTCTGTTTGTATGTGTGTGTGTGTGTGTGTGTGGACAGATGTCATTGTGTGATGTCTGTTTGTGTGTGTGTGGGCAGATGTCATTGTGTGATGTCTGTTTGTGTGTGTGTGTTTGTGTGTGGGCAGATGTCATTGTGTGATGTCTGTTTGTGTGTGTGTGTGGGCAGATGTCATTGTGTGATGTCTGTTTGTGTGTGTGTGGGCAGATGTCATTGTGTGATGTGTGTGTGTGTGTGTGTGTGTGTGTGGGCAGATGTCATTGTGTGATGTCTGTTTGTATGTGTGTGTGTGTGTGTGTGATGTCTGTTTGTGTGTGTGTGTGTGTGGGCAGATGTCATTGTGTGATGTCTGTGTGTGTGTGTGGGCAGATGTCATTGTGTGATGTGTGTGTGTGTGTGTGTGTGTGGGCAGATGTCATTGTGTGATGTCTGTTTGTGTGTGTGTGTGGGGGGGGCAGATGTCATTGTGTGATGTCTGTGTGTGTGTGGAGGCAGATGTCATTGTGTGATGTCTGTTTGTGTGATGTGTGTGTGGGCAGATGTCATTGTGTGATGTCTGTTTGTGTGTGTATGTCTGTGTGTGTGTGTGTGTGTGTGTGTGTGTGGGCAGATGTCATTGTATGATGTCTGTTTGTATGTGTGTGTGTGTGTGTGTGTGTGGGCAGATGTCATTGTGTGATGTCTGTTTGTGTGTTTGTGGGCAGATGTCATTGTGTGATGTCTGTTTGTATGTGTGTGTGTCTGTGTGGGCAGATGTCATTGTGTGATGTCTGTTTGTGTGTGTGTGTGGGCAGATGTCATTGTGTGATGTCTGTTTGTGTGTGTGTGTGGGCAGATGTCATTGTGTGATGTCTGTTTGTGTGTGTGTGTGGGCAGATGTCATTGTGTGATGTCTGTTTGTGTGTGTGTGGGGGGGGGGGGCAGATGTCATTGTGTGATGTCTGTGTGTGTGTGGGGGCAGATGTCATTGTGTGATGTCTGTTTGTGTGATGTGTGTGTGGGCAGATGTCATTGTGTGATGTCTGTTTGAGTGTGTGTATGTCTGTGTGTGTGTGTGTGTGTGTGTGTGTGGGCAGATGTCATTGTATGATGTCTGTTTGTATGTGTGTGTGTGTCTGTGTGTGGGCAGATGTCATTGTGTGATGTCTGTTTGTGTGTGTGTGGGCAGATGTCATTGTGTGATGTCTGTTTGTATGTGTGTGTGTGTGTGTGTGGGCAGATGTCATTGTGTGATGTCTGTTTGTGTGTGTGTGTGTGGGCAGATGTCATTGTGTGATGTCTGTTTGTGTGTGTGTGTGTAGGCAGATGTCATTGTGTGATGTCTGTTTGTGTGTGTGTGTGTGTGTGTGTAGGCAGATGTCATTGTGTGATGTCTGTTTGTGTGTGTATGTGTGTGTGTGTGTAGACAGATGTCATTGTGTGATGTCTGTTTGTGTGTGTGTGGGCAGATGTCATTGTGTGATGTCTGTTTGTATGTGTGTGTGGGCAGATATCATTGTGTCATGTCTGTTTATATGTATTTTTGTGTTTCAAATGTGTTTATGCGTGTATGTATATGTCTGTATATGTTTGTGTGTGTGACTGCGTGCGGCCTACTGCTGAGTATAGTTGGCGCCGTGCGGCCTCCTGCTGTATCTGGGGGGGCGCCGTGCGGCCCCCCGCTGTGTACAGATGGCTACATGCGGCCCCCCGCTGTGTATAGATGGCTACGTGCGGCCCCCCGCTATGTATAGATGGCGCCGTGCGGCCCCCCGCCGTTTATTGATGGCGCAGTGCGGCCCCCTGCTGTGTAGAGATGGCGCCGTGCGGCTCCCCGCTGTGTATAGATGGCGCCGTGCGGCCTCCCGCTGAGTATAGATGGCGCTGTGCGGCCTCCTGCTGTCTCTAGGGGGGGCGCCGTGCAGCCTCCCGCTGTGTATAGATGGCTACGTGCGGCCTCCCGCTGAGTATAGATGGCGCTGTGCGGCCTCCTGCTGTCTCTGGGGGGGGCGCCGCGAGGCCTCCCGCTGTGTATAGATGGCTACGTGCGGCCTCCCGCTGAGTATAGATGGCGCTGTGCGGCCTCCTGCAGTCTCTGGGGGGGGGCGCCGTGCGGCCTCCTGCTGTGTATAGATGGCTACATGCGGTCTCCCGCTGAGTATAGATGTCGCCGTGCGGCCTCCTGCTGTGTATAGATGGCTTCGTGCGGTCTCCCGCTGAGTATAGATGGAGCTGTGCGGCCTCCTGCTGTCTCTGGGGGGAGCGTCGTGCGGCATCTATACTCAGCAGGAGGCCGCACGTAGCCATCTATACACATATACTCAGCAGGAGGCCGCACGTAGCCATCTATACGGCGCCATCTATACACAGCGGGAGGCCGCACGGCGCCATCTATGCACAGCGGGAGGCCGCACGGCGCCATCTATACACAGCGGGAGGCCGCACGGCGCCATCTATACACAGCGGGAGTCTCAGTGCTTTGCAAGAGCAGTCAATAAATTCTGCTTGACTAATTCTGAGCACCATAAAGTCTGGTTCGCTTCTAACCTGCTGTCTTCATTTTCAGCTTGCTGAATTCTAACTCATTTACTGTCATTCGAGACGATGCCTTTGCTGGTCTCTTTCACCTTGAATACCTGTAAGTGCTCCACTTAATGTCATATTTTTGATTCTGTTCTTCTTCATCTTTTGGCATGTGCAATTGTATGAGCAAGTATTCATATGAATTTATGACCTACTTAAACCTTCGAGGACCTTAAATTTTATTCAATCAAATTTTTTTCCAGTTTAAAACTATGGGACATATATGTGCCTTGGTCCTCAAAGGGTTTTTAAAGGGGCTGCAAACATAAATATGAAAAAAATAATTCAATTAGTGCTTTTTGTGTTCATTTAATTTTTATTTGAAGTCCATTTTTTTTTATTTACATTGGAATTAAGCCCTACTCCATGGAATGAAGCCCTACCTACATGACATCTGAGAGCTACATGGATCCCGCTTGTGAGGTGCCTGTCCGTCACTACTATTCAGTTTTAGGGTCCACTCACTAAGCCATATATTCTCTCATGCAAGAGAATAGGGCCAATTATGCTAATGACACTGGGCTCAAACTCTGTCAGAGCTTCAACTGAGTGTGATCCGATTCTCTCGCAGCACAGATATGGAGAAGATGGAGAACTTAATTTCTCCATCTTCTCCATAGTCTCTGTGAGTGTTCATCGGACTGCACTTGGATGACATCCGAGTGCAGTCTAATGTTTTACGTGCACCCATAGACTTGTATGGGTGCACATGGTCCGAATATCGAATGAGATTATTTTCTCATGCCAATAATCGCACTGTCCCATAGTATAACATAGGGCCGAGTCCTATCCGATAAAACATCACATAGCATTCGGCCGTGTTATACGACAGTGTGAGCGAGCCCTTAGAGTCAAGGAATATTTACATGCAGATGATGATATTACTCTCCAAGTGTATATTTTTTTAGGCGAGTTCATAGTAAATGCTTTGCATTTTTGACATGTGATCAACTAAAGAACAAGAAAGATTTAGGACCTCGCCTATAGAGAAAGGGAAAATAGTTTGGAGGACTTGCATGTCCTTTTTTATTTATTATGAGAAAATCATAAAAGATCCCGTTTTTTAACCATGCTGTGACTTTCTGCTGAGGGAGAGGGAGAGAGCTGCCCTATTCAGAGTCTGTAATAAGACCTGCTGACAAAAGTGTTGAAGATACAGTCTAATGTGAATTAACAATGAAAAAAAGTTAATTTCACAAATGGCTTGTATTTTTTTTAATACAAACTTTTTTGTCTTTACAGCTCCTTTAAAGGGAATCTGTCATCAGGTTTTTGCCACCTAATCTGAGAGCAGCATAATGTAGGGTTAGAGGCACTGATTCCAGTAATGTGTCACTTACTGGGCTGCTTAGTGTTGTTTTGATAAAATCATTGATTTGTCAGAAGCTAATTATTACTAGATGACTAGTAAGTTCTGTAGGACCCCACCCCCATCACTGATCAGTAGATTTCTGTGTACACTGAGCATGGGCAGAAAGCTGCCAATCAGTGGTGTGGGCGGGGCTATACAGAGCGCAGCATTCAGAGAGCTGCTAGATCTGCAGCAGATAAAACGGTGATTTTCTCAAAATGACAACAAGCAGCTGAAAAAGTGACACATCGCTGGAATCAGGGTATCTGCCCAAATATTGTGCTGCTCTCAGATGAGGCAGCACAATTAATATTATGCCAAATTAATTTCCCGTGAACTATCACATGATCTATCACAGGGGATCATGTGACATGTCACGTGATAAATCAGGTGTGGGGGGGGGGCGCGCCTTCTAAACTGCCCGGGGCCCTTACTACTCTTAATCCACCCCTGCCCCCACTGATTCCATATTAATGACCTATCCAATGGGTAAGTGATCAATATCAAGGTAGTGGGCAACCCCTTAAAGAAAGCAGACCATATTAGGTACTTCTAGAATATCTTTGTCCCATGCTGTTGATAGACCCCACCGCGTGTAATCGGTACCCTACAATGACTTGTCATCCATAGTCATGTCTTGTAGCCCTGGAGCCATTAAATGATGTTGCTTGGCGGCTCATGACGTCACTATAGATGATGTGTATTAATGCAAGTTGTTTAATTGCTACTAATAAGAAATCACTTTAAATCAATATGGAGGCTTATAGGGTCCTCTCAGCTTCCTTTTACATATGGAAGTAGTCGTAGAACAGTATCGTCGATTGTCCCTCCCCAGAAAAATTATCCTTTTTTTTTTGCAGAGCTCCGATGTGCCAGTCAAAAGGAAATGGAGTGTCTGCAGATTGGTGTGGGAGTGCAGAGGGGCGTGTCCGTGCACTTGAAAGGAGCTGTCTAAGTGCAGTGATACGCCCCAGTGCACTTCCAGACGGATTTGCATATGTTTTCCACACTAGATTTGTCATGATGGACTCATCAGATCTCTTATAACACCATTACGATCATATGTCAAGGTGCTGACGTCCCTTTATGCCTTACGCTACGTGCCACCTAAATGGATTTTCCATTGAGATGAGATGAGGCTGTTGGGTATTTTCCCCGGACCTGTCACGTTTCTGTAGGCTGCAGTCATGTATCCCGCGTCTTGCTCTAATACTTTGTTTTTATTGCAGTTTACTTCCGCCACAATTTCCTCAAGACAAACCTCTCATCACAGTCTTTCCACCGATAAGACATCACCTGGTGGACAAGCAAGGCCCCAATGTCACCTGTCCTTTACTACATAATGTAAGGAGACTTGGGAGATTTTGAGCACTGGACTTAGGAATGTTGTAATTTAACCTTTCAATGACTGAGGTGTTTTTGTTTTTATAAAGTGGATCTGTGTGGTCTCCTGACACGTCTGTTTTAGTAATCTTATAAACCCTATAAAATCACAAATGTGCAGAATTTGTGTTTCAGACCACTGTGCAGTGCCTTTGAAGGCTATGTTCACACATCGCGTTTTTTTCAGCGTTTTTTTAATGCAAATTTTCAGCTGTGTTTTACAGTACAAGCAAAGTCTATGAGATTTCAGAAATCTCATGCTCACACCCTGGTTTTTGTATGATCAGTATTTTGTGATTTGCATTGTTTTTTGCTGAATAGAGCACGTCACTTCTTTCAGTGTATTTCACCCATTGAAAGTAATGTGTAGTGAAAAAACGCCTAGTGTGAACATAGCCTTACATCTAATTGACAATGGGGTGTTACCTTACTCCTTGTCCATGTCTAATCAGTTTGGACAGTAGGCATAATCACTACGACCAGGGGCCTGGCAGTGGCCAGTTGTCAATGTATCCACACATTTCCAGAAGATTGACACAACGCAGAGGACCTGGGAAGAAGAGATGCCACGGTATTGTTAGTTCATAGGGAATACACTTCTTTATTTTGGTAGATGAGGTCTTTGTCAAACACATCTTCAGCAAAGGAGAACGAAATGAAAGGATTAATGTATGTGTTAATGACCCAGTTCTGCGTGTGCTCTACGTAAAATGTGGCTGCAGATGGCTGTGCTGCATCGACACGTGAGGTTTGGGAGCCACCTTACATCTATAATGGGTGGGGGTCTTACATTGAGGTCCCCACTTCAGACATTTCTGATATTTCCAGTGAATTTTCCAAGGAAGTTTCAGATAAAAATACCATAAGAAAATGTGGTCAACCTTGTTTTAGTTTTTTTTTTTAATATATAAGATTTTTAGTTATAGTCTTTGTTATGTTCACATAGAAGACCGGTGGGTTTTTTCTTTTTTAGGAACAAAGTATATACAGTGGGGAAAGTAAGTATTGGATACACTGACGATTTTGCAAGTTTTCCCACCTACAAAGAATGGAGAGGGCTGTAATTTTTATCGTAGGTACACTTCACCTGTGAGAGACAGAATCTAAAAATAAAAAACAGAAAATAACATTTTATAATTTTTACATACTTATTTCATGCAATTATGCAAATTAATTATTTGATACAATAGAAAAACAGATCTTAATATTTGGTACGGAAACCTTTGTTTGCAATTACAGAGGTCAGACGTTTCCTGTAGTTCTTGACCAAGTTTGCAGATGTGACACCCCAGGGGTCTGGTTGCCACAGTAACGTAATGTTATGTCTGAGAGCAGGTGGGAGGTCCTTTAGTCAGGGATCCTGTGCATGCCACACCTCCTGCCCAGTCTTGGGAGGGGAAGAACTTCCCCTATATAAACCTGGGGCTGAGGCAGGGTGAGTGAGTAGAAGAAGAGAAGAAGTAGAGACAGCATAGGAAGAAACAGCAGTTACAAGGAGTCAGGGGCTGGCAGCTGCAGAGTTCGCCCTGACTAAGAAGACTTTTTACCGGACCCGGAGTCCGAGGCTGTGGGGACTAATTCCTGCCCAGCAGCAGAATCCGTCGGGCAGGGGATTTCAGGTCCTCTGGCCCAGAAGCCCGAAGGCACGGTCACACGCGTGGGACCAGCACCGCCATCGTGGAGCGGAAGCCATTAGAAGGCCCCGAGTCACCGGCCATACGGGTGAGCACCACACGGTACACTCAGGGACGTGGGCTACTTACATCAGCTCCTAGCAAGGTAGCCAGAAGAGTACAGTCAGTTTGGGAGGCCTACAACTACGCCTGGCCAGGGGAGATCCCATCTGCTCAAGGACTGACCAGGCCCCATCCGCTAGCAAGTACTCCGGGAGGGTCTTTTGTTGTTACCAGTAAAGACCCTGAACTACACCGTACCGTCTCTGAGTGGTTCCTGCTACCCCCATCATCCACGTCGGCTGCCCTGAGGCCATACCCCTCCCGTTGGGGGTTATACTATCACGCTGCACAATCCCACCATCGGCCTCAGCGGTCTGCCCTGCAGCAGCAGCCCCCTGGCTGCACTCAACGGGTGGCGTAGTCATCAACCATTTACTACTAATGGACTGCCGTCTAGTTTGACTCCCTGGGCACGGACCGGGTCACCGCCACGAGACTACAACCCTCCACAGATCCGGCTCCGGGTAAGCTCCCGCATGCGCAGCGCAGCGCGACACAGGCCCAGGGGCGCGTCAACTTTGGCGTAGTCGGCAGGATTTCGTGCCCGCAACCACCGGGTACTGCGTGCCTGAAAAGCAAAGACTGTTCAAACTTACCAGTGGTGAAGATTCCCGCTATCCGTGGAGGTTTCCCGCCATCCGGCGCCATCTTCTACCTTCTTCCCGCCATCCGCGAAGTTTTCCCGCCATCCGGCGCCATCTTCGACCTTCTTCCCGCCATCCGTGGAGTTTTCCCGCCATTGGACGCCATCTTGAGGATGCCGCGCGGGAAGAAGAGGGGCGTGGACTCCGAAAGCGCGCGAGAACTGAAGCCCCGCCTCACGTCCGGACGTTGCGTAAGGTCCTGGAAGGAGCCCAGCAGACGCCGACGTCACAGGAGCGCGACGGAAGGTCCTCAACCCTGACGATCCACTGCGGAGCCGCGGCCTACGGAAGAGGATCATCGCAACTTAGGCCACGGTCCACTAGGGGGGAGGAAGATGTCGGATACGGAGGAGAGCTTCACTGCCTCAACCCCCGCCAGCGCTACCGCTGCTGCAGTTATGCCCTTCACCATGCCCTATATCCCGGGAGCAGCTTGGCTACCCCAGTACTCAGGGGAGTCACATACCCTGCATGACTTTAGAGAAAAGCTGGATAGCCTCTTCCAGGTGTACCCCCTCACAGAAGAGCAAAAAGTGAGCATCCTGGTGGCCCAACTAACTGGGGCAGCCAAAAGAGAAGTAAAATCTTGGCCACCTGGGAGGAGGACTGTCGCAGAGATACTAACCCGGCTGAGGGACTCCTTCGATACCCGCACCTCAGCCGAGATCAAGCTTAGATTCTACGGGTGCAAGCAGCGAGCGCATGAGAGTATAAGGGACTATGCACTAAACCTACAAGAGGCCCTGAGGGCCATAAAGCAGACCGACCCTGATGGGGTGGGAAACGAGGACAGGCTGTTGACTGAACAATTTATAGAGGGTTTATATTGCAATGCCCACCGAACCCAGTTGCGGGCAATGGCCTTACAGGATCCCCATCTGGACTTTGCACAGTTCAAGGATAGAGCTATCCGGGTGCTCCGAGAACCAGCACCGGGTGGCGTTGTGACCCACAGGCGCCCAGCTATCACTTACCACCAGGAGGCGGCGCCCTTGTCGACAGGGCCTGTGGGAGCTCATGCGCAGGCTTTGGACAATGACCCGGCTCCAGACCTACATCATCAGGTCCAAGAGCTAGTTAAGAGCGTTGCTGCGCTAACCCGAACTGTGCAGTCTTTACAGGTTTCCACCCCAGGGAAGATCCAGCTGGCATCCGGACCGGAGGACATCCCGTGGCGTCGACCAAGGAGGACCCCACCGGCCAGAGGAAGACCCAGTGACCGATACAGCGAGGACGGACGACCCATCTGCCGCCGCTGCAATCAACCCGGACATATGGAAAGGTACTGTTCTTTAAACGGGCACAACCTGGGGTAGAGGGCCAACCCCCAGGAAAAAGATCACCAGGCCCATCGAACTGGCGCGACAGATATGTGGGAGGACGTCCAGTCTTGCCTGTGGTACTGGATGGCATTCCCATGAGTGCCCTACTGGATACCGGGTCACAGGTCACCACCATCCCGTACGTGCTCTTCAAGCAGTACTGGAATGACTCGGATATTACCCGCTACCCTGACGACGACTTGAGTATCATCGCCAGCAATGGCCAGCCCGTGCCACAGATCGGATTTAAAGAGGTGACCCTCAAAATCGGTAGAGTCGAACTGGCCGCACAGGGACTGATCATTGTAGATATTGATAAACATGAGAGTCACCCAAAAATAACTCTAGGAACTAACGTAATTGAAAATTGTCTTGCAGAGGTGATTTTCCTTTTACAGCAGGTTGCCAAGAACGCCAGCTCCGGCGAGCAGCGGGTGCTCCAGAAAGAGATCCGGGCACTGATGCAACGGCAACAAGTGGAACTCTCCGGCGGTGAGATTGGTAGCGTAAGAATGTGTGACCCTTTTCCTATTGCCATGCCCCCAAAAAGTGAAATGATGATTTGGTGCCGGGCAGCTATTGGTCTGAGAGGTAGAGATTACCAGGCAATGGTAGAACCAGTTTACTCAGACAGTAGGCCCACCATTTTGACAGCACGGGGGGTGGTCAATGTACACCATGGGAGGGTGCCCGTTCGCATAATAAATATCGGGGAGAGGGAAGTGTACCTGCCCCGGTATGCCACGCTAGCCAAATTATATACCACTAATCAAAATTCTATACAATCTGTGGAACCCTTGCCTCCATCTCACCCGGAGGAAGGTAACGGCTCTAAGAAAGACATGGAGGACTGGTGTCAGCAACTACATCTGGGTACTGACTCCACTCCCTCACATCAGAAACAAGGAGTCTATCGGGTGGTTCAAGAGTATGAGAGAGTGTTTAGTAAACACCCGTTAGACTTCGGGCGAGTCAAGGGGGTAGAACACCGCATCCCCACGGGAGATCATCCTCCCATAAAAGAGAGGTATCGACCCGTACCCCCTGCACATTACCAACACGCCAAGGGGATGCTTAGAGACATGAAGGAGGCTGGGGTAATCCGGGATAGCTGTAGCCCCTGGGCAGCCCCACTAGTTTTAGTCAAAAAGAAAGACAACACCATGAGGATGTGTGTAGATTACCGGAAAATCAACCGTATCACACACAAGGATGCGTACCCCTTACCAAGGATAGAGGAGTCATTGGCTGCTTTAAGATCTGCTAACTTCTTCTCTACCTTGGATCTCACTAGCGGGTACTGGCAGGTTCCTGTAGCAGAGGCGGACCGGGAGAAGACCGCATTCACCACCCCGATGGGACTTAGCGAGTTCACCTGCATGCCGTTCGGACTCTGCAACGCCCCAGGAACCTTCCAACGATTAATGGAGTGCTGTCTGGGCCACAGAAACTTCGAGACGGTCCTGTTGTACCTGGACGATGTCATCGTATACTCCAAAACTTATGAGGACCACCTGAAACACCTGGCGGAGGTGTTCGAAGCTCTGGCGAGTTACGGCCTAAAGGTGAAACCCTCCAAGTGTCACCTCCTGAAACCAAAGGTGCAATACCTGGGACACGTGGTGAGCGCTGACGGAGTGGCTCCCGACCCCGATAAGATCACCGCAATTAAGGGATGGCCAAGCCCCTCCAGCGTAAAAGAAGTGCGGCAGTTCCTAGGGTTGGTAGGCTACTACCGAAGGTTTATTCCCGGTTTCACCAAAAAGGCAGCACCTATGCAGGACCTCCTGATAGGCCAGTCCCGGAAGGCCAAGAACCAGAAGCCGCCCTTCAAATGGGAAAAGCTAGAAGAAGAGTCCTTCCGCCAGCTGAAGATGGCCCTCACGGGGGATGAAATCTTGGCGTACCCGGACTATAGCCAGCCCTTCATCCTCTACACCGACGCCAGTAACATCGGGCTAGGAGCCGTACTGTCCCAGATTCAGCAGGGGAGAGAACGAGTAATCTCCTATGCCAGCCGAAAACTGCGACCCACCGAAAGGAACCCCGAAAATTACAGCTCATTTAATCTAGAGTTCCTGGCCGTGGTATGGGCAGTCACCGAGCGCTTTAGGCATTACCTCGCTTCTTCCCGGTTCACCGTATACACGGATAACAACCCGTTGACACACCTGGACACGGCAAGACTTGGTGCCCTGGAGCAGAGGTGGATGGCCCGTCTGTCCAACTACGAGTTCACAATCAAATACCGGGCAGGACGCTCCAATACTAACGCGGACGCCCTGTCCAGGATGCCCAACCTGCCGGACGAAGGAGAAGATCCGGAGGGACTGGAAGAAGTTGAACTCCCTGCGTTCCACCGTCATGGGACTATCCAGTATTCCCACCGGGTAAGGGGTAAGCAGGCTGCTACGTTGGACCCCTTACCCCACTACAACTGGGCGGAAACGCAAGACAGCGACCCTGCCGTCCGACTGGTGAAGGAGATGCTGACTCGGCCGGAGGCTCGCCTTGAACCAGACGCTCCGGAGGAAGCCAGACAACTATGGGCGGAGAAGAGTCGACTATTCCTTTACAAGGGGAAGTTGTGCCGCAGAATGGTCAACTCCCGGACGCATGAACTACTCTGGCAAGTAGTGGTGCCCCGAAGAGACGCAGCCATGGTGATGGAGGCATACCACGACGGAGCTGGACACTTCGGGTGGAAAAAGCTGGAGTTCCTGCTGCGCGAGCGGTTCCACTGGGTAGGCATGAGGGGAACCATCGAGAAGTGGTGCAGAGACTGTGGCCCGTGCAATCTGAGAAGGAAGGACCGGGCCAGCCAGAAGACTCCCCTGCAGTCCATCGTCACCCGGCAACCGTTGGAACTGGTAGCCTTGGATCATGTAAAACTGACCCCAAGCAGAAGTGGCTACGTCTACGCGTTAACCATCGTGGATCATTACTCCCGGTTCTTGGTTGTCGTCCCCGTCAAGGACTTAACGGCTCAAACAGCAGCTAGGGCCTTCCAGCAGCACTTCTGCCGTCCACACGGGTACCCGGACCAAGTGCTGACGGACCAGGGACCTGCCTTTGAAGCGGAGGTCTTCCAGGAATTCTGCAATCTGTATGGCTGCCGGAAGATAAGGACGACACCCTACCATCCGCAAACTAATGGACTTTGTGAAAAAATGAACCAGGTGGTAATGGATCTTCTAAAAACATTGCCCCTGGAAGAACGCAGTCTGTGGCCTGAGAAGTTGCCCGATCTGGTGGACCTATACAACCACATCCCGGTAGGTTCCACCAACTGTACCCCGGCTTACCTAATGAGGGCGAGACCTGGTAAGTTACCTGTTGACCTGGAAATGGGAGTCGTGACACCTGAGGACACTTCACCAGAAACAGACTGGGACACAGAGAGGCAGCAGCAGTACCGGAGAGTACAGGAGAGCGTGGAGCGAAGTCTCTGTCAGGCTAGGGAAAGACAAGAGAAGACTTACAACCAGTATGCTCCCGCTGTTCCCCTGGTACCCGGAGAGCAGGTCTTGAAGAGGAAAAGACGGCTCCACAAGTTGGATGACCAGTGGGAGAAGGACCCGTACACCGTACTGCCCTCAAGCCACGAGAACCCGAAGGTCTGTACCATCAGTAAAGACGGAGGGGAAACCACAGCCATTGTATCCCGGGACCACCTGAAGAAGTGTCCCGAACAACTGAGGAACCCTGAAGAGGAACAAGAAGACCATCGACCCGTGGGAGAAAGGGAAGATATGGTTAGTACCGTGCTCGGGGACTTCCCTCGGTCTTGGACTCAAGTCAATGGTGCAGTTGTGGTACCCGTACTCACCTTCCTCCAACCATCATCCCAAGAACCTACGGAGCAACGGGTAGAGCTGGAAGAACAGCCGGTCCAGGAGGCAGAAGACTCCACACAAGTAGAACAGGAGAATCAACCCTCTGCTTATAGTGAGCCTGCCGTACCCCTAGTGAGACAAAGAGCCGGTAGACAGCTGCCCAGTTTACCCTTGACAGCTCCTACACCCTGTAGTTCAGGGCCAGACAGTCAGCTCCGTAGGTCCACTAGGGCCACTAGAGGCCAGTTACCCGCACGTTGGAGGATCTAAATGTTTAAGCTATTTTATAATGTTTACCTGTCTATAGTTGCTTGTGTGTAATTTTGTATTTCTAGTTGTTTTTAGGAATCCTTGGTGGATTTACCGGGAATCCTTGTATATAGTTGGAGCGTAACCCAGGATGGACTAAAGACTGTCAAGGACTCGGGGTAGAACAGACCCCTACCTGGTTACGTCTCCCTGTGTTGGTGAAATGGACACCTTGCTTTCTTCAGAGACTGCACCCGGTTGCGGACACGCCGTAACCATCTTTATGTGTTTTCTTATTGTATTATTAATGTTTTGCCTTGTTATGTTTTCTAAATGTGTTTAGTCCCGGAGTACTAAATTTTACTAGGGGGGAATGTGACACCCCAGGGGTCTGGTTGCCACAGTAACGTAATGTTATGTCTGAGAGCAGGTGGGAGGTCCTTTAGTCAGGGATCCTGTGCATGCCACACCTCCTGCCCAGTCTTGGGAGGGGAAGAACTTCCCCTATATAAACCTGGGGCTGAGGCAGGGTGAGTGAGTAGAAGAAGAGAAGAAGTAGAGACAGCATAGGAAGAAACAGCAGTTACAAGGAGTCAGGGGCTGGCAGCTGCAGAGTTCGCCCTGACTAAGAAGACTTTTTACCGGACCCGGAGTCCGAGGCTGTGGGGACTAATTCCTGCCCAGCAGCAGAATCCGTCAGGCAGGGGATTTCAGGTCCTCTGGCCCAGAAGCCCGAAGGCACGGTCACACGCGTGGGACCAGCACCGCCATCGTGGAGCGGAAGCCATTAGAAGGCCCCGAGTCACCGGCCATACGGGTGAGCACCACACGGTACACTCAGGGACGTGGGCTACTTACATCAGCTCCTAGCAAGGTAGCCAGAAGAGTACAGTCAGTTTGGGAGGCCTACAACTACGCCTGGCCAGGGGAGATCCCATCTGCTCAAGGACTGACCAGGCCCCATCCGCTAGCAAGTACTCCGGGAGGGTCTTTTGTTGTTACCAGTAAAGACCCTGAACTACACCGTACCGTCTCTGAGTGGTTCCTGCTACCCCCATCATCCACGTTGGCTGCCCTGAGGCCATACCCCTCCCGTTGGGGGTTATACTATCACGCTGCACAATCCCACCATCGGCCTCAGCGGTCTGCCCTGCAGCAGCAGCCCCCTGGCTGCACTCAACGGGTGGCGTAGTCATCAACCATTTACTACTAATGGACTGCCGTCTAGTTTGACTCCCTGGGCACGGACCGGGTCACCGCCACGAGACTACAACCCTCCACAGATCCGGCTCCGGGTAAGCTCCCGCATGCGCAGCGCAGCGCGACACAGGCCCAGGGGCGCGTCACAGACACTGCAGCAGGAATTTTGGACCACTCCTCCATACAGATCTTCTCCAGATCTTTCAAGTTTCGGGACTGTTGCTGGGTGCAGTTGTCCTGTCCCCTTTGCAGAAAAGCACCCCCAAAGTATAAGGTTTCCCCAGCATGCTTCTCAGTTGGGACGGTGTTCTTGGGGTTGTACTCATCCTTCTTCTTTCTCCAAACACGTCAAGTGGAGTTGATACCAAAAAGTCCTATTTTGGTCTCATCTGACCACATGACCCTCTCCCATGCCTCCTCTGGATCACCCAGATGGTCAATGGCGAACTTCAAACGGGCCTGGACATGTGCTGGCGTGAGCAGGGGACCTTGCGTGCCCTGCAGGAGTTTAATCCATGACGGCATAGTGTGTTACTAATGGTAATGTTTGAGACTGTAGTCTCGGCTCTCTTCAGGTCATTGACCAGGTCCTCCTGTGTAGTTCTGGGCTGATTCCTGACCTTTCTCAGAATCATCCTTATCCCACGGGTCGAGATCTTGCATGGAGCCCCAGACCGAGGAAGATTGACAGTCATCTTGTGTTTCTTCCGTTTTCTAATAATTGTGCCAACAGTTGTTGCTTTCTCACCAAGCTGCTTGCATATTGTCCTGTAGCCAATCCCAGCCTGGAGCAGGTCTACAATTTTGTCCCTGGTGTCCTTAGATAGCTCTTTGGTCTTAACCATGGTGGATAGGTTGGAGTGTGATTGATTGAGTGTGTGGACAGGTGTCTTTTATACAGGTAACGAGTTCAAACAGGTACAATAAATACAGGTGAGGAGTGCAGAGTAGGAGGGCTTCTGAAAGAAAAACTAACAGGTCTGTGAGAGCGAGATTTCTTGCTGGTTGGTAGGTGATCAAATACTTATTTCATGCAATGAAATGCGATTTAATTATTTAAAAATCATACAATGTGATTTTTTTTTTGGATTTTATTTTTAGATTCTGTCTCTCACAGTTGAAGTGTACCTATGATAAAAATGACAGACCTCTCCATTCTTTGTAGGTGGGAAAGCTTGCAAAATCGTCAGTGTATCAAATACTTATTTTCCCTACTGCGTGCGTGTATGTATATATATATGTGTGTGTGTGTGTGTGTGTATGTACAGAACAGACCAAAAGTTTGGACACACCTCATTTAAAGATTTTTTATGTATTTTCATGACTATGAAAATTGTACATTCACACTGAAGGCATCAAAACTATGAATTAACACATGTGGAAATATATACTTAACAAAAAAGTGTGAAACAACTGAAAATATGTCTTATATTCTAGGTTCTTCAAAGTAGCCACCTTTTGCTTTGATGACTGCTTTGCACACTCTTGGCATTCTCTTGATGCGCTTCAAGTGGTAGTCACCGGAAATGGTCTTCCAACAATCTTGAAGGAGTTCCCGGAGATGCTTAGCACTTGTAGGCCCTTTTGCCTTCACTCGGCGGTCCAGCTCACCCCAAACCATCTCGATTGGGTTCAGGTCTGGTGACTGTGGAGGCCAGGTCATCTGGCGTAGCACCCCATCACTCG
Organism: Phyllobates terribilis; assembly: GCF_046119375.1. Lineage (NCBI taxonomy): Eukaryota > Metazoa > Chordata > Amphibia > Anura > Dendrobatidae > Phyllobates > Phyllobates terribilis. Next base: position 812,323 of record NW_027363318.1, read on the forward strand.
CCTTCTTGGTCAAATAGCCCTTACACAGCCTGGAGGTGTGTTTGGGGTCATTGTCCTTTTGAAAAATAAAAGATGGTCCAACTAAACGCAAACCGGATGGAATAGCATGCCGCTGCCAGATGCTGTGGTAGCCATGCTGGTTCAGTATGCCTTCAATTTTGAATAAATCTCCAACAGTGTCACCAGCAAAGCACCCCCACACCATCACACCTCCTCCTCCATGCTTCACGGTGGGAACCAGGCATGTAAAGTCCATCCGTTCACCTTTTCTGAGTCGCACAAAGACACGGTGGTTGGAACCAAAGATCTCAAATTTGGACTCATCAGACCAAAGCACAGATTTCCACTGGTCTAATGTCCATTCCTTGTGTTCTTTAGCCCAAACAAGTCTCTTCTGCTTGTTGCCTGTCCTTAGCAGTGGTTTCCTAGCAGCTATTTTACCATGAAGGCCTGCTGCACAAAGTCTCCTCTTAACAGTTGTTGAAGAGATGTTTCTGCTGCTAGAACTCTGTGTGGCATTGACCTGGTCTCTAATCTGAGCTGCTGTTAACCTGCGATTTCTGAGGCTGGTGACTCGGATAAACTTATCCTCAGAAGCAGAGGTGACTCTTGGTCTTCCTTTCCTGGGGCAGTCCTCATGTGAGACAGTTTCTTTGTAGCGCTTGATGGTTTTTGCAACTGCACTTGGGGACGCTTTCAAAGTTTTCACAATTTTTTGGACTGACTGACCTTCATTTCTTAAAGTAATGATGGCCACTCGTTTTTCTTTACTTAGAATTTGTATGATGGCAAGAAAAAAGCATCTAACAGTCTATTCAGTAGGACTATCAGCTGTGTATCCACCAGACTTCTGCACAACACAAGTGATGGTCCCAACCCCATTTATAAGGCAAGAAATCCCACTTATTAAACCTGACTGGGCACACCTGTGAAGTGAAAACCATTTCCGGTGACTACCTCTTGAAGCTCATCAAGAGAATGCCAAGAGTGTGCAAAGCAGCCATCAAAGCAAAAGGTGGCTACTTTGAAGAACCTAGAATATAAGACATATTTTCAGTTGTTTCACACGTTTTTGTTAAGTATATAATTCCACATGTGTTAATTCATAGTTTTGATGCCTTCAGTGTGAATGTACAATTTTCTTAGTCATGAAAATACAGATAAATCTTTAAATGAGAAGGTGTGTCCACCTTTTGGTCTGTACTGTATATATACACTGCTCAAAAAAATAAAGGGAACACTTAAACAACAGAATATAACTCCAAGTGCATCAAACTGTCCACTTAGGAAATGACACTGATTGACAATCAATTTCACATGCTGTTGTGCAAATGGAATAGACAATAGATGGAAATTATTGGCAATTATCAAGACACCCTCAAAGGATTGATTCTGCAGGTGGGGACCACAGACCACATCTCAGTACCAATGCTTTCTGGCAGATGTTTTGGTCACTTTTGAATGTTGGTTATGCTTTCACACTCGTGGTAGCATGAGACGGACTCTACAACCCACAGAAGTTGCTCAGGTAGTGCAGCTCATCCAGGATGGCACATCAGTGCGAGCTGTGGCAAGAAGGTTTGCTGTGTCTGTCAGCGTAGTGTCCAGAGGCTGGAGGTGCTACCAGGAGACAGGCCAGTACACCAGGAGACAAGGAGGGGGCCGTAGGAGGGCAACAACCCAGCAGCAGTACCGCTACCTCCGCCTTTGTGCAAGGAGGAACAGGGGGAGCACTGACAGAGCCCTGCAAAATGACCTCCAGCAGGCCACAAATGTTCATGTGTCTGCACAAACGGTTAGAAACCGACTCCATGAGGGTGGTATGAAGGCCCGACGTCCACAGATGGGGGTTGTGTTCACATCCCAACATTGTGCAGGACGCTTGGCATTTGCCACAGAACACCAGGATTGGCAAAGTCGCCACTGGCGCCCTGTGCTCTTCACAGATGAAAGCAGGTTCACACTGAGCACATGTGACAGACATGACAGAGTCTGGAGACGCCGCGGAGAGCGATCTGCTGCCTGCAACATCCTTCAGCATGACCGGTTTGGCAGTGGGTCAGTAATGGTGTGGAGTGGCATTTCTTTGGAGGGCCGCACAGCCCTCCATGTGCTCGCCAGACGTAGCCTGACTGCCATTAGGTACCGAGATGAGATCCTCAGACCCCTTGTGAGACCATATGCTGGTGCGGTTGGCCCTGGGTTCCTCCTAATGCAGGACAATGCCAGACCTCATGTGGCTGGAGTGTGTCAGCAGTTCCTGCAAGATGAAGGCATTGAAGCTATGGACTGTCCCACCCGTTCCCCAGACCTGAATCCGATTGAGCACATCTGGGACATCATGTCTCGCTCCATCCACCAACGTCACGTTGCACCATAGACTTTCCAGAAGTTGGCGGATGATTTAGTCCAGGTCTGGGAGGAGATCCCACAGGAGACCACCTCATCAGGAGCATGCCCAGGCGTTGTAGGGAGGTCATACAGGCACGTGGAGGCCGCACACAATACTGAACCTCATTTTGACTTGTTTTAAGGACATTACATCAAAGTTGGATCAGCCTGTAGTGTGTTTTTCCACTTTAATTTTGGGGGTGGCTCCAAATCCAGGCCTCCATTAGTTAATAAATTTGATTTCCATTGATGATTTTTATGTGATTTTGTTGTCAGCACATTCAGCTTTGTACAGAACAAAGTATTCAATGAGAATATTTCATTCATTCAGATCTAGGATGTGTTATTTGAGTGTTCCCTTTATTTTTTTGAGCAGTGTATGTATATGTGTGTGTATATATATAATTTTTTTTTATTTTTTTCAATACATATTTCACTTTGGAGCTGACATAAGTCATGGACATGGGCTCTGTATCATGATATGTCTCCAATTTAGCAAATCTAGATCATGAAAGTAACTCTGTGACCTGCCATGTTGTCACCCTGAGTAATATGCTATAGGTATCATTACTGAGTCATATAGTGATGAAGTGATTGACAGTTGCTCCTGCTTTCTATCGAGCGTCTCTCCTGCTCTCTCTCTCTCTCGAGCGTCTCTCCTGCTCTCTCTCTCGAGCGTCTCTCCTGCTCTCTCTCTCTCGAGCGTCTCTCCTGCTCTCTCTCTCTAGCGTCTCTCCTGCTCTCTCTCGAGCGTCTCTCCTGCTCTCTCTCTCGAGCGTCTCTCCTGCTCTCTCTCTCGAGCGTCTCTCCTGATCTTGAGCGTCTCTCCTGCTCTCTCTCTCGAGCGTCTCTCCTGCTCTCTCTCTCTCGAGCGTCTTTCTAGCGTCTCTCCTGCTCTCTCTCTCTCGAGCGTCTCTCCTGCTCTCTCTCTCGAGCGTCTCTCCTGCTCTCTCTCTTGAGCGTCTCTCCTGCTCTCTCTCTCTCTCGAGCGTCTCTCCTGATCTCGAGCATCTCTCCTGCTCTCTCTCTCTCTCGAGCGTCTTTCTAGCGTCTCTCCTGCTCTCTCTCTCGAGCGTCTCTCCTGCTCTCTCTCTCTCGAGCGTCTCTCCTGCTCTCTCTCTCGAGCGTCTCTCCTGCTCTCTCTCTTGAGCGTCTCTCCTGCTCTCTCTCTCTCTCGAGCGTCTCTCCTGATCTCGAGCATCTCTCCTGCTCTCTCTCTCGAGCGTCTCTCCTGCTCTCTCTCTCGAGCGTCTCTCCTGCTCTCTCTCTCTCGAGCGTCTCTCCTGCTCTCTCTCTCGAGCGTCTCTCCTGCTCTCTCTCTTGAGCGTCTCTCCTGCTCTCTCTCTCTCTCGAGCGTCTCTCCCGATCTCGAGCATCTCTCCTGCTCTCTCTCTCGAGCGTCTTTCTAGTGTCTCTCCTGCTCTCTCTCTCTCGAGCGTCTTTCTAGCGTCTCTCCTGCTCTCTCCAGCCCTTGTCTGCTTGATCGCTGATACTGCCATACTTTGTGGTCTGTATACACTGTGTTCCAAATTATTATGCAAATATTATTTTCTCAGATTTTCCCAAATTACCTATATGAATTGCAGTCATTGTAATTTTCCAGTCAAATAACTATTAGAGTACAATTGAAAGGTTTTTGTACAAACTGCCTATGATAACAGTATATTTAAAAAAATAAAACACTCAAACTGCACTCAAAATGCATGTTCCAAATTATTATGCACAGCAGAGTTTTCAACCTTTTAATTTTAATAAAGAACAAAAAAATGGTCTTTTTTGAAATTATAAGCATTAGCAGGTTATTACACACTGAAATCAAACAGTTTTCAACTCAAAACTTTATTCTAGGTGATGTTACATTTGCACATAGGACCGCTTGTTCGAAAGGAGCTTCTGAACTCTCTCGTCCATTGAATTTGTCAGGTTTTGGATGGTTTCTGCTTCAATTGTTTTGCATGAGGACAGAATACCCTCCCAGAGCTGTTGCTTAGATGTGAACTGCCTCCCGCCATCATAGACACTCCTTTTGATGATGCTCCAGAGGTTCTCAATGGGGTTGAGGTCAGGGGAGCATGGGGGCCACACCATAAGTTTGTCCCCTTTTATGCCCATAGCAGCCAGAGATGCAGATGTGTTATGTGCAGCATGAGACGGGGCATTATCATGCATGAAAATGATCTTGCTGCGGAATGCACGGTTCTTCTTCTTGAACCATGGAAGCAAGTGCTGTTTGAGAAACTCAACATACATTATGGAGTTCATCTTTACCCCTTCAGGGATCCTAAAAGGGCCGACAATCTCTCTCCCCATGATTCCAGCCCAAAACATTACTCCACCTCCTCCTTGTTGGCGCTGTAGCCGTGTTTGCATGGGGTGTCCATCAACCAGCCATCCTCCACTCCATCCATCTGGACCATCAAGATCATTTCATGCATGATAATGCACCGTCTCATGATGCACATAACACATCTGCATCTCTGGCTGCTATGGGCATAAAAGGGGACAAACTTATGGTGTGGCCCCCATGCTCCCCTGACCTCAACCCCATTCAGAACCTCTGGAGCATCATCAAAAGGAGTGTCTATGATGGCGGGAGGCAGTTCACATCTAAGCAACAGCTCTGGGAGGGTATTCTGTCCTCATGCACAACAATTAAAGCAGAAACCATCCAAAACCTGACAAATTCAATGGACGAGAGAGTTCAGAAGCTCCTTTCGAACAAGGGGTCCTATGTGCAAATGTAACATCACCTAGAATAAAGTTTTGAGTTGAAAACTGTTTGATTTCAGTTTGTAATAACCTGCTAATGCTTAGAATTTCAAAAATGACCATTTTTTTGTTCTTTATTAAAATGAAAAGGTTGAAAACTCTGCTGTGCATAATAATTTGGAACATGCATTTTGAGTGCAGTTTGAGTTTTTTATTTTTTAAAAAATATACTGTTATCATAGGCAGTTTGTACAAAAACCGTTCAATTGTACTCTACTAGTTATTGAGTGGAAAATTACAATGACTGCAATTCATATAGGTAATTTGGGGAAATCTGAGAAAATATTATTTGCATAATAATTTGGAACACAGTGTATATGTACAATTTTAATATGATCAATAGAAATATGTAAATATATTATATATATACACACACTGCTCAAAAAATAAAGGGAACACTTAAACATCACAACTCCAAGTCAATAACACTTCTGTGAAATCTACCTGTCCAGTTATGAAGCAACACGGATTGTGAATCAATTTCTCCTGCTGTTGTGCAAATGGAGCAGACAACTGGTAGAAATGATAGGCAATTAGCCAGATACCCCCTATAAAGGAGTGGTTCTGCAGGTGGTGACCACAGACCATTTCTCTGTTCTCATTCTTTTTGGCTGATGTTTTGGTCACTTTTTCATTTTGCCATTGCTCTCACCCCTAGAGGTACATTAGCATTAGGCAGTGTCTACAGTACAACCCACAGAAGTTGCTCAGGTAGTGCCGTTCATCCAGGATGGCACATAAGTGCGAGCTGTGGCAAGAAGTGTAGCTGTGTCTGTCAGCACAGTGTCCAGAGCATGGAGCAGATACCAGGAGATGTGCAGGGAGCCATAGGAGGGCAACAACCCAGCAACAGGACCGTTACCTCCTCCTTTGTGCAAGGAGGAACAGGAGGAGCACTGCCAGAGCCCTGCAAAATGACCTCCAGCTGGCCACAAATGTGCATGTGTCTGCACAAACGGTTAGAAACCGACTCCATGAGGGTGGTATGAGGGCCCGATGTCCACAGATGGGGGTTGTGCTCACAGCCCAACACCGAGCAGGACGCTTGACATTTGCCACAGAACACCAGGATTGGCAAAGTCGCCACTGGTGCCCTCTGCTCTTCACAGATGAAAGCTCAGTATTGTGTGTGGCCTCCACGTGCCTGTATGACCTCCCTACAACGCCTGGGCATGCTCCTGATGAGGTTGCGGATGGTCTCCTGTGGGATCTCCTCCCAGACCTAGACTAAAGCATCAGCCAACTCCTGAACAGTCAGTGGTGCAACGCGACGTTGGTGGATGTGACTCGCCCCCTGGGCCGTGGGGTACTCGGATCCGGGCAGTAGGGGAACGATGGGAGTAGTAGTGGCAACCCGGTTTCGTGGCTCAGGGTGGTCAGGCCAGTGGTAGTCCGTTATGTGCTGATGTTTATGTCCGACTACGCCACCCGTGGATTTGCGGTTATTAGGAACCGCCGCTGCATGCCGACCGCTGGGGCTGATGAGGTGTGCAGCTAGGGTAGTGTGACTCCCCACGGGAAGAGTGCGGCCCCAGGGCAGTATAGTGGATGGTGGGAGTGATGGTGGTGAGAGTCCCAGTGCTGATAGTGCTGGAGAAGCAAGGAGCACACAGACAACAGGTTGCAGTCCAGGGTCTTTACTAGAACAGGTAAATTGACCCATAAACAGTCCCGGCTAGGAGGGGGACCTGGATGTCTGAGAGCAACGGGGAAATTGGCCCTGGTCAGGGTGAGGGTGTAGGCCTACCGTGCTTTCTGCGCTCCTTCTGGCTATCTCCTCCTGATAGGGTAACAGCCCACGTTTCCAAGCTTTCCGTGTATTCTCGCCTGTATGGCCTGCGACGTGGGTTCCTTTCTGCTCCCAGCCTTGTACGGCTTTACTGGTACCTTCTGTTGTGGCAGGGCCTCCAGGCTTCTTAGGCCAAGGAATATACAGTCCCCTGCGGACTGGTTCTCTGCTGGGGGATGTGGAATCCTCTCAGCCTCAGACACCAAAGTCTGGTAAATTAAGTCCTCTTTCTGCCAAGACAGGCTCTCTTCGCCTCTTGTCTCTGGCTTGTGGCTCTCCTCCTGCCACACTTCCTCTTAGGTGCAGTGCAACTGTCTGTCCCTGTTCTGCTCTGGGACAAGTGTCAGTGCTGAGACAGGCCATCCAGTTCTCTCTAACCCTGCCCCCAGCACCAGCTTTTATAGGGGCAGCCTGCTCCCCCTACTGGCCTGAGACAGGAGGCATTGCATGCTAATGTTCCCCTGACTAGAGAACCTCCCCCTTGCTCTCAGACACAGCTTTAATACATTTTGTGGCATCCAGGCCAGGGTGACACATTCCCCCCTAGTGAAATTTAGTACTCCGGGACTAAACAATAAACAAAGACAATAAAACATTAATAGACATTAATAGACAGACGACGCACAAATTGAGTTCTTAAGGTCACAGTGTGGCCTGTGACCGGGTGTCCATATCACCAATACAACGGGGAGCCTTAACCAGGTGGGGGTCTGTCCTACCCCAAGTCCTTCACAGTCTTAGTTCATTCCTTGGTTAGGCTCCGAACGCAGTCCATACCAGGTCCCGGTTATAAAAAGTCCATAACCTGTGAGTCCTTACAGTAACTGCAAGAAACTGAAACACGGAATTACCAAACATGCATGTAACTTTGCAAACAATTCAACATTTGGCAACAAGGTTATTTACAATTTTAGTGCGCTCTATATTCTCCAGCGAGCGGGTATCAGCCCCTTTGTGCTCCTGGTTGACCTACGTAGCCCACTGTCTGGTGGTGGACCAACCTGGCTTTCCCCACTAGCGTTAGGGGTACAGCTACCAGCTGGGTGTACAGGTAGGGAAGGCAGCTGTCTGCGGGTCCTTTGGCTTACCGCAGGCATGGCAGGCTCACTGTCAGCAGAGGGTTGACTCTCCTGGGCTGCTGGTACAGGCTCTTCTGCCTCTGGAACCGCTTGCTCCTCTTCACCTTCCGGCTCTGGTGTTGGTTGTTGCTGTGCCGGTTGCAGGAAATGCAGGACAGGTACCACTATGGCATCATTTATGCGAGTCCAGGACTGAGGGAACTCTCCGAGAACGGTGCTGATCATTTCTTCCTTGTCCTCTGCGGGTTCAAGGTCACTCTGATCCTCTTCTGCACTACGGAGTTGCTCGGGGCATCTTTTGAGATGGTCTCTGGAGACGGTACTAGTGGTTTCTCCTCCGTCCTTGGTGATCACGCACACCTTCGGGTTGTCGTGATCAGACTGCAGTACGGTGTAGGGTTCCCTTTCCCACTGGTCGTCCAACTTGTGAAGCCTTCTTTTTCGCTTTAGGACTTGCTCACCAGGTTCTAGGGGACCAGCAGGGGCGTGTTGGTTGAAGAGTTTTTCTTGCCTCTCTCTCACCTGGGCCAGGCTCTTCTCCACAGTCTACTGCACCTTCTTGTACTGCAGTTGCCTTTCCGTATCCCAGTCCGCATCCGGGGAGGTGTCCTCAGGCGTTAGGACTCCCATCTCCAGGTCTATAGGCAGCTTACCCGGTCTGGGTCGCATCAGGTAAGCCTGGGTGCAGTTGGTAGCATTCACCGGGATATGATTGTATAAGTCTATCAGGTCCGGCAGTTTTTCTGGCCACAGGCTGCGCTCCTCCAGGGGCAACGTCTTCAGGAGATCAATGACTATATTGTTCATCTTCTCACACATCCCGTTGGTTTGTGGGTGGTAAGGCGTTGTCCGAATCTTCTTACAGCCATAGAGGTTGCCGAACTCCTGGAAGATTTCAGCCTCGAACGCTGGACCCTGGTCTGTCAGGACCTGTTCCGGATACCCGTGTGGACGGCAGAAATATTGCTGGAAGGTTCTGGCCGCTGTTTGGGCTGTCAAGTCTTTTACTGGGACCACCACTAGAAAACGGGAATAGTGGTCCACGATTGTCAGGGCATAGATGTATCCTGACCGGCTGGGAGCCAATTTGACATGGTCCAGAGCTACCAGCTCAAGAGGCTGTGTGGTGACGATGGGCCTCAAGGGTGTCTTCTGGCTGGTGCGGTCCTTCCTCCTTAGGTGACAAGGGCCACAGTCTCTGCACCATTTTTCTACAGCTCCTCTCATGCCGACCCAAAAGAACTTTCCTCTTAGTAGGAACTCCAGTTTCTTCCAACCGAACCGATGTGTCCCGCTCTGTCATGGTAAGCCCCCAGGACCATAGCTGCATCCCGCCTTGGGACCACGACTTGCCAGGTCAGCTCGTGCGTCCGGTGGTTGACAATCCTTCTGCACAACTTGCCTTCGTAGAGGAACAGCTTGCTCTTCTCTTTCCATAGCTGCTTGGCTTCCTCTGGAGCATCCGGATCTATGCGGGCATCTTCCTGGGTCAGCAGATCTTTCACCAGGCGGATGGCAGGGTCACTATCTTGGGTCTCGGCCCAGCTGTGATGAGGTAGGGGATTTATCATCACGGTTGTTAGATCCTCCTCCTTCACGCGGTGGGAGTATTGAGCAGCTCCATACCGGTGAAACGCGGGGAGTTCTACCTCCTCCAGCTCTTCTGGGTCTTCGTCACCTTCAGATAAGTGAGGCATCCTCGATAGGGCGTCAGCGTTGGCATTGGTTTTGCCGGCCCGGTACTTGATCAGTCATAGTTGGAGAGACGGGCCATCCACCGCTGTTCTAGGGCACCCAGTCTTGCATTGTCCAGGTGTGTCAACGGGTTGTTGTCCGTGTACACGGTGAACTTTGCGGAGGCCAGGTAATGCTTGAAGCGTTCCGTCACGGCCCACACCACCGCCAAGAATTCTAGCTTGAAGGAGCTGTAATTCTCCGGGTTCCTCTTGGTGGGTCTCCGCTTCCGGCTGGCGTACGCGATCACCCTTTCTCTGCCCTGTTGGTTTTGGAACAGTACGGCTCCCAGTCCCACATTACTGGCATCTGTGTGGAGAATGAAAGGCTGGCCATAATCAGGGTAGGCCAGGATCTCGTCCCCTGTGAGGGCCATCTTTAGCTGGCGGAAGGACTCCTCTTCCGGTTTATCCCACTTGAAGGGCGGCTTTTGGCTCCTGGACTTAGACTGTCCGATCAGGAGGTCCTGCATAGGAGCTGCCATCTTAATGAACCCGGGGATGAACCTTCGGTAGTAGCCTACCAACCCGAGAAACTGTCTCACCTCTTTGATGTTCGAGGGGCTTGGCCAGCTCTTGATTGCCGTGACCTTGTCAGGGTCGGGGGCCACTCCTTCCGCGCTTACCACGTGCCCTAGGTACTGGTCCTTTGGTTTCAGCAGGTGACACTTCGATGGTTTCACCTTCAGGCCATAGCCTGCCAGGGCTTCGAACACCTCGGCCAGGTGCTTTAGGTGGTCCTCGTAGGTCTTCGAATAGACGATCACGTCGTCCAGGTAAAGGAGGACCGTCTCGAAGTTTCGGTGCCCTAGACATCATTCCATCAGCCTCTGGAAGGTCCCTGGTGCGTTGCAGAGCCCGAAGGGCATACAGTTGAACTCACTCAGTCCCATCGGGGTGGTGAAGGCAGTCTTCTCCTTGTCAGCCTCTGCCACAGGAACCTGCCAGTACCCGCTAGTAAGGTCCAAAGTAGAAAAGAAGTTAGCAGATTTTAGTGCGGCTAAAGACTCCTCTATTCTAGGCAGCGGATATGAGTCTTTGTGGGTGATACGGTTGATTTGTCTATAGTCCACGCACATTCTCATGGTGCCGTCTTTCTTTTTGACCAGAACCAAGGGGGCTGCCCAGGGGCTACAGCTGTCTCTAATAACCCCAGCTTCTTTCATCTCTCTTAGCATGCCCTTTGCGTTCTGATAATGTGCAGGGGGTACAGGTCTGTGCCTCTCTTTTATTGGTGGGTGGCTCCCTGTGGGGATGTGGTGTTCTATCCCTTTTACTCTGCCGAAGTCTAGCGGGTGCTTACTAAAGACTCTCTCGTACTCCTGTACCACCCGGTAGACTCCTTGTTTTTGGTGCAGGGGAGTGGAGTCAGCACCCACATGGAGTTTCTGGCACCAGTCCTCCTTTTGTTTCTGGGAGCCATTACCTTCCGCCTGAGGAGATGGAGGCAAGGGTTCCACGGCCCTGATAGCTTTGTGTTCGACAACAAACAGTTTGGCGAGTGTAGCGTACCTGGGTAAGTGTACTTCCCTCTCCCCAATGTTGAGGATGCGGACGGGCACCCTCCCATGACGGACATCAACCACCCCCCGGGCTGTCATAATGGTGGGCCTGCTGTCTGAGTACACGGGTTCTACCATGGCTTGGTAGTCTCTACCTCTCAACCCGATTGCAGTCCGACACCAGATCATCATTTCACTTTTGGGAGGCATGGAAATGGGGAATGGGTCACTCAGTCTTACGCTACCGATCTCACCACCAGACAGTTCTACCTGCTGCCGTCTCATCAGGGCTTTTATCTCCTTGTTGAGGACTCTCTGTTGGCTGGAACTAGCATTCACCGCCACCTGTTGTAGAATTACAATTACCTCTGAAAGACAATTTTCAATTACGTTAGTACCCACAGTTATTTTAGGGTGACTTTCACGACGGTCAATGTCCACAATAATCACCCCCTGTGCCGGCAGTTCAACTTTACCAATTTTAATGGTCATCTCCTTGAACCCCATCTGCGGCACGGGTAAGCCATTACTGGCGATGATGCTCAAGTTATTGTCTGGATACCGTGTGATATCAGCATCAGTCCAATACTGCTTAAAAAGTACATAAGGGATAGTGGTTACTTGTGACCTATTATCCAGCAAGGCGCTCATGGGGATACCGTCCAGCACCACGGGCAAAACCGGGCGCCCCCCCAACGTACTTATTACGCCAATTGTAAGGGTCTGGTGATCTTATGCCTGGGGGTTGGCCCTTTGCCCCAGGTTGGACCCTTTTAAATTACAGTACCTGGAAATGTGTCCGGGCTGGTTGCATCGACGGCAAATGGGCTGTCCATCCTCTGCGTAGCGGTCTGTGGGCCTCCCTCGGAACGAGGGGATCCTCCTCTGTCGACGCCACGGGACATCCTCCGGACTTGAAGCCAGCTCGATGGGTCTTGACGGGTCCACTTGCAACGCCTGGACGGTCCTGGTCAACGCCGCGACGCTCCTGGTCAGCTCCTGGACTTGGTGGTGCAGGTCTTTCGACGGGGCTTGGTTCAGGGCCTGTGCATCAGCCCCCACGGGATCCATAGAGGAGGGCGCCGCCTCCTGGTGGTTGGTGAGAGCAGGGCGCCGGGGGTTTATAGCGCCACTGGTTGCAGATTCACGGAGCACCCTTATGGCCCTGTCCTTAAATTGGGCAAAGGTTAGGTCGGGGTTCTGAAAGAACATGAGACGCAGTTGGGCCCTGTGGGCGCTAGACAGCAGACCTTCTATGAATTGTTCTGTTAGCAGCTTATCCGTTTCCTGCACACTGCCAGGGTCAGTTTGTTGAATAGCCCTCAAGGCTTCCTGCAGATTTAGGGCATAGTCTCTGATGCTGTCCTGTGCCCGCTGCTTACATCCATAGAACCTCATTTTAATCTCAGCGGAGGTACGTGTGTCAAAGGTACCCCGCAGCCGGGCCAGAATACCCTTCACAGTCCTTTTATCCTCAGTGGGCCATGATTTTACCTCCCTTTGGGCTGCGCCAGTTAACTGCCCTGTCAATATGCTGACCTTCTGTTCCTCTGTCAGGGGGTAAACGTGGAACAAACTGTATAGCCTTTCCTTGAAGTCAGTTAGGGCATGGGGCTCCCCTGAGTATTTGGGCAGCCAGGCCGCTCCAGGGATGTAGGGCAGGGAAAAGGGCATCACCGCTGCTGCAGCTGCGTTGGTGGTAGTGGGCGCCTCTGTGTCCGACATCTTCCCACCCCCCTAGTTAAGCGTGGCCTACCTTCCGACGATCCTCTTCTGTAGGCCGCGGCTCCGCTGCTGCTGCTCTGGACGAGGACCTTGCGTCGCGTCCTGATGACGTCAGCGTCGCTCTCTCTCCCTTCCAGGACCTTGCGCAGCGTCGGTGCGTGGGGCGGAGCTTCGGATCTCGCGCGGTTTTGAAGTCCACGCCCCTCTTCTTCCCGCGCGGCGTCCTGAAGATGGCGTCCGATGGCGAGAAACAGCTGCGGATGGCGGGAAGACGGCAGAAGACGGCGGGAAACAGTCCAAGATGGCGTCTGATGGCGGGAATCGGCTCCGGATGGCGGGAAACGACTCCGGACGGCGGGAAACTTCGCCACAGGTAAGTTACAAAAGTCTTGTTCAGGCACGCAGTACCCGGTGGTTGCGGGCATGAAATCCTGCCGACTACGCCAAAGCTGACTCGCCCCTTGGGCCGTGGGGCACTCGGATCCGGGCAGTCTGGGAACGATGGGAGTAGTAGTGGCAACCCGGTTCCGTGGCTCAGGGTGGTCAGGCCAGTGGTAGTCCGTTATGTGCTATTGATTATGTCCGACTACGCCACCCGTGGATTGCGGTTATTAGGAACCGCCGCTGCATGCCGACCGCTGGGGCTGATGAGGTGTGCAGCTAGGGTAGTGTGACTCCCCACGGGAAGAGTGCGGCCCCAGGGCAGTATAGTGGATGGTGGGAGTGATGGTGGTGAGAGTCCCAGTGCTGATAGTGGTGGAGAAGCAAGGAGCACACAGACAACAGGTTGCAGTCCAGGGTCTTTACTAGAACAGGTAAATTGACCCATAAACAGTCCCGGCTAGGAGGGGGACCTGGATGTCTGAGAGCAACGGGGAAATTGGCCCTGGTCAGGGTAAGGGTGTAGGCCTACCGTGCTTTCTGCGCTCCTTCTGGCTATCTCCTCCTGATAGGGTAACAGCCCACGTTTCCAAGCTTTCTGTGTATTCTCGCCTGTATGGCCTGCGACGTGGGTTCCTTTCTGCTCCCAGCCTTGTACGGCTTTACTGGTCCCTTCTGTTGTGGCAGGGCCTCCATGTTAGAACCTTGCTGTTAGGTTTTTTTTTCCTTTGCTGGTCACATGACCTTGTTGGCCTATTTAATCCTGCTCCGCCCTTCTGGCTTTGCTGGACTTCATTGTATATCTACTTTCTAGCTAGCCTGTGCTCTGTATCTAACTCTGTTAGTTTGCTTGGTCTACGGACCTCTATGTTCTATCTATTTTGTTTGTTCGTCTGTCTGCTACTATTTCTGTTAGGAGGTGTCCCATATTCCTTCCAGTCCTTAGTACTTGTAGGGATTCCCTCCCCACATCTATAGGTCTTCGTACAGACTAGATTAGGACTTTAGCAGGTCTGATCGCAGGATCAGGTTCCCTGTTACATTGTAGGGATTCAGCTGAGTCCTATAGTAGGGACAGATCTCCTCTCTTTCCTTAGCTTTGGTAGCAGAACATAACAGTAAGTCCAGCCTGCAAATTCTCTAAGGAAAGATTTTTTTTGTTCCATCATGGTGTCGGTTCAGGATTTGGCTAAACACCTGCAGGGACTCTCTCTGGAGGTGGCCGAGCTCCGTCAGCACGTGAGTAACTGTCCTGGAGCATATTTCTTGGAGCCATAAATGTTATGACAAGTGTTGTAACGGGCGTATTGCAGCTTTGGATAGGGGAGAATTGCCTGTTCCTATTCAGGATTTTTGGAGAGTTTTTTCTGAGAAAGAATCGCAGGTTTTGCCTCCCCATAGAGACTATGATTGTTCTATTGAATTTGTCCCTGGAGCGACTATTCCTAAAAGTCGTTTATTTAACCTTACTATTCCTGAGAGGAAGGCTTTGGAGGAATACATACAGACAAGTTTGGCCGCCGGTCACATTAGGCCCTCTAAGTCTCCTGTGGCGGTTGGATTTTTTTTTGTAAAAAAAAAGGACGGCGGTTTACGTCCTTGTCTGGATTTTCGTGAGATTAACAAAATTACGGTACGCAATCCTTACCCACTGCCATTGATTCCTGATCTGTTTAACCAGTTATTGGGGGCCAAGTGGTTCTCTAAAATTGACCTTAAGGGGGCATGCAATCTGTTGCGCATGAAGGAGGGTGATGAATGGAAGACTGCTTTTAACACTCCTGTGGGTCATTTTGAGAATCTGGTTATGCCTTTTGGTCTTACTAATGCTCCTGCATTTTTTCAGAATCTGATTAATGACATCCTTAGACCTTTGATCGGTAAAAATGTGGTTGTGTATTTGGATGACATTTTGATTTATTCGCCAGATCTGGAGTCTCATTGGCGGAGCGTGCGTGAGGTATTACAGTTATTAATGGACAATTCGCTTTTTGCTAAGCTGGAGAAATGTGAGTTCGCTGTACAGAGAATTAGTTTTTTGGGCTACATTATCTCCAGCAAAGGTTTTGAGATGGATCCGGTTAAGGTTCAGGCTGTGCAGGAATGGCCTAGGCCTATTGGTTTGAAATCGATACAGAGGTTTTTGGGTTTCGCCAATTACTATAGAAAATTCATAAAAATTTTTTCTAGTATTGTCAAACCTCTGACTGATCTCACCAGGAAAGGTGCTGATGCGGTTCAGTGGTCTTCTGAGGCCATTGAAGCTTTTGTGTATCTCAAGGAGAGGTTCACCTCTGCTCCCATCCTTATGCAGCCTGATGTTACTAGGCCGTTTTTGGTTGAGGTTGATGCTTCCTCTGTGGGGGTTGGCGCAGTATTGTCTCAGGATAACGAGGATGGATTACATCCCTGTGCCTTTTTTTCAAAAAAATTTTCGGAGACTGAATTGAATTACGATGTTGGTAATCGGGAATTATTGGCTATTAAACTCGCATTTGAACACTGGCGCCACTTCTTGGAAGGTGCGGAATTTCCCGTTCAGGTTCTTACGGATCATAAAAATCTGATATATCTTGATGCTGCCAAGCGCCTGAATGCCCGTCAGGCTAGGTGGGCACTGTTTTTCTCGCGGTTTAATTTCTCCGTTACTTACATCCCTGGTACTAAGAATGTTAAGGCGGATGCCTTGTCTCGCAGTTTTTCTCCCATAGTCGGTGCTGAGAAAGAGGAAAACATTTTACAAGAAGGTGTTGTGATAGCTGCTTTAGACTCCGTTTTGGAAGATGAGATTCTTAAAGCTCAGGAGAATGCCCCATCTAACACTCCTCATGGGAGGTTGTTTGTGCCTGGGACCTTTAGGAGAGATTTGTTTGTTGAGTGTCACGAATCTCGGTTGGCAGGTCATCCCGGAATCTCTGAGACCAAGAGACTGGTGGGTCGCAGTTTTTGGTGGCCTGGATGGCAGAAGGAAGTCATTAAGTGGGTGCGCCAATGTACTATATGTGCTAGATCTAAGTCCTCACATACTCCTGCTGCGGGGTTGCTTTGTCCTTTGGAGGTCCCCAGTGCTCCTTGGACACATTTGGCTATGGACTTTATAACTGACCTTCCCCCCTCTGAGGGTTTTACTGTCATCTGGGTGGTCGTGGACCGTTTTAGCAAGATGTGTCACTTGGTTCCCTTCGTCAAACTGCCCTGCGCTAAAACTCTCGCTAAGACCTTTGTCAAGGAAATTGTCAGACTTCATGGCGTTCCTACTGACATTGTTTCTGATAGGGGTCCTCAGTTCGTGGCTCGTTTTTGGCGTGCCTTTTGTGACAGGTTGGGAATTCATTTGTCGTTTTCGTCCGGATATCATCCTGAATCTAATGGCCAGACAGAAAGGAAAAACCAGGATGTTGAGCAGTTCTTGCGTTGTTTTGTGGCAGACAATCAAGAGGGGTGGTCTGAGTTTCTGCCACTTGCCGAATTTGCTCTGAACAATCATACATCTTCTTCTGCTGGTTGTTCGCCTTTTTTTTGTTGTTCTGGGAGACATCCGTCGTTTGGGTCGTTCTCCAAGTTGGGATCTGCCGTGCCTGAGGAGGAGAATTTTTCCGGTGATTTGGAAAGAGTTTGGACGGATGTGCGTGGTAATCTTCAGGAGGCCAACAGAAAATCTAAAGACTACTTTGATAGGAAACGACAGGAGGTTTTGTTCGCTGTTGGTGACATGGTTTGGTTGTCCTCTAGGAATCTGCGGTTGAGGATTCCTTCTAAGAAATTGGGTCCCAAGTTTGTAGGGCCCTTTAAGGTGCTTCAGGTTGTCAACCAATCTGCTGTTAGGTTGGAGGTTCCTACCTCCTGGAGAATTAATCCGGTCTTTCATGTCTCTCTGTTAAAAAAAGCTGTTGTGTCGGATGGTGACGCCTCTGCCTCTGTTCCTCCGGTGGTGGAGGACGGGGAATATGAAATTTCTCGCATCCTTGACTCTAGACGGTATAGAGGTAGTTTGCAGTATCTTTTGGCCTGGAAAGGTTTCGGACCCGAGGATAACTCTTGGGTGAGGTCAGATGATGTTTCCGCGTCCAGACTTATCAGAGCGTTTCACAGGAGATTTCCTGATAAGCCTGGTCCTAGGGGATCCGGAGGATCCTCTTAGAAGGGGGGGTACTGTTAGAACCTTGCTGTTAGGTTTTTTTTTCCTTTGCTGGTCACATGACCTTGTTGGCCTATTTAATCCTGCTCCGCCCTTCTGGCTTTGCTGGACTTCATTGTATATCTACTTTCTAGCTAGCCTGTGCTCTGTATCTAACTCTGTTAGTTTGCTTGGTCTACGGACCTCTATGTTCTATCTATTTTGTTTGTTCGTCTGTCTGCTACTATTTCTGTTAGGAGGTGTCCCATATTCCTTCCAGTCCTTAGTACTTGTAGGGATTCCCTCCCCACATCTATAGGTCTTCGTACAGACTAGATTAGGACTTTAGCAGGTCTGATCGCAGGATCAGGTTCCCTGTTACATCGTAGGGATTCAGCTGAGTCCTATAGTAGGGACAGATCTCCTCTCTTTCCTTAGCTTTGGTAGCAGAACATAACACTCCAGGCTTCTTAGGCCAAGGAATATACAGTCCCCTGCGGACTGGTTCTCTGCTGGGGGATGTGGAATCCTCTCAGCCTCAGACACCAAAGTCTGGTAAATTAAGTCCTCTTTCTGCCAAGACAGGCTCTCTTCGCCTCTTGTCTCTGGCTTGTGGCTCTCCTCCTGCCACACTTCCTCTTAGGTGCAGTGCAACTGTCTGTCCCTGTTCTGTTCTGGGACAAGTCTCAATGCTGAGACAGGCCATCCAGTTCTCTCTAACCCTGCCCCCAGCACCAGTTTTTATAGGGGCAGCCTGCTCCCCCTACTGGCCTGAGACAGGAGGCATTGCATGCTAATGTTCCCCTGACTAGAGAACCTCCCCCTTGCTCTCAGACACAGCTTTAATACATTTTGTGGCATCCAGGCCAGGGTGACACAGATGGAGCGAGACATGATGTCCCAGATGTGCTCAATCGGATTCAGGTCTGGGGAACAGGCGGGCCAGTCCATAGCTTCAATGCCTTCACCTTGCAGAAACTGCTGACACACTCCAGCCACATGAGGTCTGGCAATGTCCTGCATACTGCATAAGGGGCATAATGGGGGCATTACACTGTGTGGGGGCATAATACATACTACATAAGGGGCATAATGGGGGCATTAAACTTTTTGGGGCATCATACATACTGCATAAGGGGCATAATGGGGGCAATACACTGTGTGGGGGCATCATACATACTGTATAAGGGGCATAATGGGGGCATTACATTGTGTGGTAGCATCATACATCTTGTATAAGGGGCATAATGGGGGCATTACACTGTGTGGGAGCATCATACATACTGCATGAGGGGCATAATGGTGGCATACACTGTGTGGTGCATCATACATACTGTATAAGGGGCATAATGGGGGCATTACACTGTGTGGGGCATCATATATACTGTATAAGGGGCATAATGGGGCATTACACTGTGTGGGGGCGTCATACATACTGCATAAGGGGCATAATGGGGGCATTACACTGTGTGGGGGCATCATACATACTGCATAAGGAGCATAATGGGGGCATTACACTGTGTGGGGGCATCATGTATACTGCATAAGGGGCATAATGGGGGCATTACACTGTGTGGGGGCATCATACATCCTGCATAAGGGGCATAATGGGGGCATTACACTGTGTGGGGGGCATCATACATCCTGCATAAGGGGCATAACACTGTGTGGGGGCATCATACATCCTGCATAAGGGGCATAATGGGGGCATTACACTGTGTGGGGGGCATCATACATACTGCATAAGGGGCATAATGGGGGCATTACACTGTGTGGGGGCATCATACATCCTGCATAAGGGGCATAATGGGGGCATTACACTGTGTGGGGGCATCATGCATCCTGCATAAGGGGCATAATGGGGGCATTACACTGTGTGGGGGCATCATACATACTGCATAAGGGGTATAATGGGGGCATTACACTGTGGGGGGCATCATGCACCCTACATAAGGGGCATAATGGGGGCATTACACTGTGTGGGGGCATCATACATACTGCATAAGGGGTATAATGGGGGCATTACACTGTGGGGGGCATCATGCATCCTACATAAGGGGCATAATGGGGGCATTACACTGTGTGGGGGCATCATACATTCTGTATAAGGGGCATAATGGGGGCATTACACTGTGGGGCCAGTAAAGGGGCCCTTTACTATGAGAACAATACGTTTCCTCCCTTCCTGTCTCCATAGTTGTGTCGTATGTATCTATTACAGGAAACAGAACAAAAACCTTATGATTCTTATAAAGGGGCAACACAAGACCCCAAAAGAGTCTCTGTGCTCAAGGGGTTAATGCCCCCTGCGCCCAGTAATGGGGGATCCCCACATACCTCCACCTGCAGAGCCGCCACCACATATATGGCTGCTCTGTGCGCACAGGAGCTGTGATGAGGTCACAGGAGGGGAAGAGTCAGGGGTCACATGATCAGGGGCCTCAGTGGATGTGTGACACCCCAGGGGTCTGGTTGCCACAGTGATAGAGATATTATGTCTGAGAGCAGGTGGGAGGTCCTTTGGTCAGGGATCCTGTGCATGCCACACCTCCTGCCCAGTCTTGGGAGGGGAAGGACTTCCCCTATATAAACCTGGGGCTGAGGCAGGGTAGGGAGTTCTGAGAGGAGAAGACAGGGAGCAGAGCTGCTCTATGGGCTCTGCTCCACAGGCAGGCCCTGTCCAGGGGCCTGAGCCTGGAGTCAAGGAGAGTAGAGACAAGAAACAGTCATATGAAGAAACAGCAGAAGCTCAGTGGGAGCAATACTAATACGAGTCAGGGGCTGGCAGCTGCAGAGCTCGCCCTGACTGAGAAGCTTTCTTACCGGACCCGGCGTCCGAGGCTGTGGGGACTAACTCTTACCCAGCAGCAGAAGCCGACCGGCAGGGGATTTCAGGTCCTCAGCCCCAGAAACCCAAAGACACGGTCACACGCGTGGGACCAGCACCGCCATCGTGGAGCGGAAGCCATTAGAAGGCCCCGAGTCACCGGCCATACGGGTGAGCACCACACGGTACACTCAGGGACGTGGGCTACTTATATCCGCTTCTAGCAAGGTAGCCAGAAGAGTACAGTCAGTTTGGGAGGCCTACAACTCCGCCTGGCCAGGGGAGATCCCATCTGCTCAAGGACTGACCAGGCCCCGTTCGCTAGCAAGTACTCCGGGAGGGTCTATCGTTGTTACCAGTAAAGACCCTGAATTACACCGCACCGTCTCTGAGTGGTTCCTGCATCTACCGCTGTTACATCGCCGCTCAGTTTGACTCCCTGGGCACGGACCGGGTCACCGCCACGAGACTACAACCCTCAAGATATCCGGCTCCGGGTAAGCTCCCGCGTGCGCAACACAGCGCGACACAGGCCCAGGGGCGCGTCAACTTTGGCGTAGTCGGCAGGATTTCGTGCCCGCAACCACCGGGTACTGCGTGCCTGAAAAAGAGACTTTTCAAACTTACCTGTGGTGAAGATTCCCGCCATCCGGCGCCATCTTCAGCCTTCTTCCCGCCATCGGTGAAGTTTCCCGCCATCCGGCGCCATCTTCTGCCTTCTTCCCGCCATCCGTGGAGTTTTCCCGCCATTGGACGCCATCTTGAGGACGCCGCGCGGGAAGAAGAGGGGCGTGGACTCCGAAAGCGCGCGAGAACTGAAGCCCCGCCTCACGTCCGGACGTTGCGTAAGGTCCTGGAAGGAGCCCAGCAGACGCCGACGTCGCAGGAGCGCGACGGAAGGTCCTCAACCCTGACGATCCACTGCGGAGCCGCGGCCTACGGAACAGGATCATCGCAAGGTAGGCCACGGTCCACTAGGGGGGAGGAAGATGTCGGATACGGAGGAGAGCTTCACTGCCTCAACCCCCGCCAGCGCTACCGCTGCGGCAGTTATGCCCTTCACCATGCCCTATATCCCGGGAGCAGCTTGGCTACCCCAGTACTCAGGGGAGTCACATACCCTGCATGACTTTAGAGAAAAGCTGGATAGCCTCTTCCAGGTGTACCCCCTCACAGAAGAGCAAAAAGTGAGCATCCTGGTGGCCCAACTAACCGGGGCAGCCAAAAGGGAAGTAAAATCCTGGCCACCTGGGAGGAAGACTGTCGCAGGGATACTAACCCGGCTGAAGGACACCTTTGATACCCGCACCTCAGCCGAGATTAAGCTTAGATTCTACGGGTGCAAGCAGCGAGCGCATGAGAGTATAAGGGACTATGCACTAAACCTACAAGAGGCCCTGAGGGCCATTAAGCAGACCGACCCTGATGGAGTGGGAAACGAGGACAGGCTGTTGACCGAACAGTTTATAGAGGGACTGTATTGTAATACCCACCGAACCCAGTTGCGGGCAATGGCCTTACAGGATCCCCATCTGGGCTTTGCACAGTTCAAGGACAGAGCCATCCGGGTGCTCCGAGAACCGGCACCGGGTGGCGTTGTGACCCACAAGCGCCCTGCTATCACTTACCACCAGGAGGCGGCGCCCTTGTCGGCAGGGCCTGTGGGAGCTGATGCGCAGGCTTTGGACAATGACCCGGCTCCAGACCTACACCATCAGGTCCAAGAGCTAGCTAAGAGCGTTGCTGCGCTAACCCGAACTGTGCAGTCTTTACAGGCTTCCACCCCAGGGAAGATCCAGCTGGCATCCGGACCGGAGGACATCCCGTGGCGTCGACCAAGGAGGACCCCACCGGCCAGAGGAAGACCCAGTGACCGATACAGCGAGGACGGACGACCCATCTGCCGCCGCTGCAATCAACCTGGACATATGGCAAGGTACTGTTCTTTAAACGGGCACAACCTGGGGTAGAGGGCCAACCCCCAGGAAAAAGATCACCAGGCCCATCGAACTGGCGCGACAGATATGTGGGAGGACGTCCAGTCTTGCCTGTGGTACTGGATGGCATTCCCATGAGTGCCCTACTGGACACCGGGTCACAGGTCACCACCATCCCGTACGTGCTCTTTAAGCAGTACTGGAATGACTCGGATATTACCCGCTACCCTGACGACGACTTGAGTATCATCGCCAGCAATGGCCAGCCCGTGCCACAGATCGGATTTAAAGAGGTGACCATCAAAATCGGTAGAGTCGAACTGGCAGCACAGGGACTGATCATTGTAGATATTGACAAACATGAGAGTCACCCAAAAATAACTCTAGGAACTAATGTAATTGAAAATTGTCTTGCAGAGGTGATTTTCCTTTTACAGCAGGTTGCCAAGAACGCCAGCTCCGGCGAGCAGCGGGTGCTCCAGAAAGAGATCCGGGCACTGATGCGACGGCAACAGGTGGAACTCTCCGGCGGTGAGATTGGTAGCGTAAGAATGTGTGACCCTTTTCCTATTGTCATGCCCCCAAAAAGTGAAATGATGATTTGGTGCCGGGCAGCTATTGGTCTGAGAGGTAGAGATTACCAGGCAATGGTAGAACCAGTTTACTCAGACAGTAGGCCCACCATTTTGACAGCACGGGGGGTGGTCAATGTACGCCATGGGAGGGTGCCCGTTCGCATAATCAATATCGGGGAGAGGGAAGTGTACCTGCCCCGGTATGCCACGCTAGCCAAATTATATACCATTAACCAAAATGCTATACAATCTGTGGAACCCTTGCCTCCATCTCACCTGGAGGAAGGTAACGGCTCTAAGAAAACAAAGGAGGACTGGTGTCAGCAACTACATTTGGGTACTGACTCCACTCCCTCACATCAGAAACAAGGAGTCTATCGGGTGGTTCAAGAGTACGAGAGAGTGTTTAGTAAACACCCGTTAGACTTCGGGAGAGTCAAGGGGGTAGAACACCGCATCCCCACGGGAGATCATCCTCCCATAAAAGAGAGGTATCGACCCGTACCCCCTGCACATTACCAACACGCCAAGGGGATGCTTAGAGACATGAAGGAGGCTGGGGTAATCCGGGATAGCTGTAGCCCCTGGGCAGCCCCACTGGTTTTAGTCAAAAAGAAAGACAACACCATGAGGATGTGTGTAGATTACCGGAAAATCAATCGTATCACACACAAGGATGCGTACCCCTTACCAAGGATAGAGGAGTCATTGGCTGCTTTAAGATCTGCTAACTTCTTCTCTACCTTGGATCTCACTAGCGGGTACTGGCAGGTTCCTGTAGCAGAGGCGGACCGGGAGAAGACCGCATTCACCACCCCGATGGGACTTAGCGAGTTCACCTGCATGCCGTTCGGACTCTGCAACGCACCGGGAACCTTCCAACGACTAATGGAGTGTTGTCTGGGCCACAGAAACTTCGAGACGGTCCTGTTGTACCTGGACGATGTCATCGTATATTCCAAGACGTATGAGGACCACCTGAAACACCTGGCGGAAGTGTTCGAAGCTCTGGCAAGTTACGGCCTAAAGGTGAAACCCTCCAAGTGTCACCTCCTGAAACCAAAGGTGCAGTACCTGGGACACGTGGTGAGCGCTGACGGAGTGGCTCCCGACCCTGATAAGATCACCGCAATTAAGGAATGGCCAAGCCCCTCCAGCGTAAAAGAAGTGCGGCAGTTCCTCGGGTTGGTAGGCTACTACCGAAGGTTTATTCCCGGTTTCACCAAAAAGGCAGCACCTATGCAGGACCTCCTGATAGGCCAGTCCCGGAAGGCCAAGAACCAGAAGCCGCCCTTCAAATGGGAGGACCTGGAAGAAGAGTCCTTCCGCCAGCTGAAGATGGCCCTCACGGGGGACGAAATCCTGGCGTACCCGGATTATAGCCAGCCCTTTATCCTCTACACCGACGCCAGTAACATCGGGCTAGGAGCCGTACTGTCCCAGATCCAGCAGGGGAAGGAACGAGTAATCGCCTACGCCAGCCGAAAACTGCGACCCACCGAAAGGAACCCCGAGAATTACAGCTCATTTAAGCTAGAGTTCCTGGCCGTAGTATGGGCAGTCACCGAGCGCTTTAAGCATTACCTCGCTTCTTCCCGGTTCACCGTGTACACGGATAACAACCCGTTGACACACCTGGACACGGCAAGACTCGGTGCCCTGGAGCAGAGGTGGATGGCCCGTCTGTCCAACTACGAGTTCACAATCAAATACCGGGCCGGACGCTCCAATACCAACGCGGACGCCCTGTCCAGGATGCCCAACCTGCCGGACGAAGGAGAAGATCCGGAGGGACTGGAAGAAGTTGAACTCCCTGCGTTCCACCGTCATGGGACTATCCAGTACTCCCACCGGGTAAGGAGTAAGCAGGCTGCTACGTTGAACCCCTTACCTCACTACAACTGGGCGGAAACGCAAGACAGCGACCCTGCCGTCCGACTGGTGAAGGAGATGCTGACTCGCCCGGAGGCTTGCCTTGAACCAGACGCTCCGGAGGAAGCCAAACAACTATGGGCAGAGAGGAGTCGACTGTTCCTTTACAAGGGGAAGTTGTGCCGCAGAATGGTTAACTCCCGGACGCATGAACTACTCTGGCAAGTAGTGGTGCCACGAAGAGACGCAGCCATGGTGATGGAGGCATACCACGACGGAGCTGGACACTTCGGGTGGAAGAAGCTGGAGTTCCTGCTGCGCGAGCGATTCCACTGGGTAGGCATGGGGGGAACCATTGAGAAGTGGTGCAGAGACTGTGGCCCGTGCAACCTAAGAAGGAAGGATCGTGCCAGCCAGAAGACTCCCCTGCACTCCATCGTCACCCGGCAGCCGTTGGAACTGGTAGCCTTGGATCATGTAAAACTGACCCCAAGCAGAAGTGGCTACGTCTACGCACTAACCATCGTGGATCACTACTCCCGGTTCTTGGTTGTCGTCCCTGTCAAGGACTTAACAGCTCGAACAGCAGCGAGAGCCTTCCAGCAGCATTTCTGCCGTCCACACGGGTACCCGGACCAAGTGTTGACAGACCAGGGACCTGCCTTTGAAGCGGAGGTCTTCCAAGAATTCTGCACTCTGTATGGCTGCCGGAAGATAAGGACGACACCCTATCATCCGCAAACTAATGGACTTTGTGAGAAAATGAACCAGGTGGTAATGGATCTTCTGAAAACGTTGCCCCTGGAAGAACGCAGTCTGTGGCCTGAGAAGCTGCCCGATCTGGTGGACCTATACAACCACATCCCGGTAGGTTCCACCAACTGTACCCCGGCTTACCTAATGAGGGCAAGACCTGGTAAGTTACCTGTTGACCTGGAAATGGGAGTCCTGACACCCGAGGACACTTCACCAGAAGCAGACTGGGACACAGAGAGGCAGCAGCAGTACCGGAGAGTACAGGAGAGCGTGGAGCGAAGTCTCTGTCAGGCTAGGGAAAGACAAGAGAAAACTTACAACCAGTATGCTCCCACTGTTCCCCTGGTACCCGGAGAGCAGGTCTTGAAGAGGAAGAGACGGCTCCACAAGTTGGACGACCAGTGGGAGAAGGACCCGTACACCGTACTGCCCTCAAGCCACGAGAACCCGAAGGTTTGTACCATCAGTAAAGACGGAGGGGAAACTACAGCCATTGTATCCCGGGACCACCTGAAGAAGTGTCCCGAACAACTGAGGAACCCTGAAGAGGAACAAGAAGACCATCGACCCGTAGAGGAAAGGGAAGATATGGTTAGTACTGTGCTCGGGGACTTCCCTCGGTCTTGGACTCAAGTCAATGGTGCAGTTGTGGTACCCGTACTCACCTTCCTCCAACCAGCATCCCAAGCACCTACGGAGCAACAGGTAGAGCTGGAAGAACAGCCGGTCCAGGAGGCAGAAGACCCCACACCCGCAGACCAGGAGGATCAACCCTCTGCTTGCAGTGAGCCTGCCATATCCCTAGTGAGCCAAAGAGCCGGTAGACAGCTGCCCAGTTTACCCTTGACAGCTCCTACACCCTGTAGTTCAGGGCTAGACAGTCAGCTCCGTAGGTCCACTAGGGCCACTAGAGGCCAGTTACCCGCACGTTGGAGGATTTGAAGTGTATAAATTGTTTTATTTATGTTTACCTGTGTATTGTTGCTTGTGTATAATTTTGTGTTTCTAGTTATTTGTAGGAGTCCTTGGTGGATTTACCGGGAATCCTTTGTACATAGTTGGAGCATAACCCAGGACGGACTAAAGACTGTTAAGGACTTGGGGCAGGACAAACCCCTACCTGGTTACGTCTCCCTGTTTTGGTGAAATGGACACCTTGCTTTTCTTCAAAGACTGCACCTTTTTACGGACATGCCGTAACCATCTTTATGTGTTTTTCTTATTGTATTATTATTGTTGTTATATCTTGTTATGTTTTTCTAAAATATGTTTAGTCCCGGAGTACTAAATTTCACTAGGGGGTAATGTGACACCCCAGGGGTCTGGTTGCCACAGTGATAGAGATATTATGTCTGAGAGCAGGTGGGAGGTCCTTTGGTCAGGGATCCTGTGCATGCCACACCTCCTGCCCAGTCTTGGGAGGGGAAGGACTTCCCCTATATAAACCTGGGGCTGAGGCAGGGTAGGGAGTTCTGAGAGGAGAAGACAGGGAGCAGAGCTGCTCTATGGGCTCTGCTCCACAGGCAGGCCCTGTCCAGGGGCCTGAGCCTGGAGTCAAGGAGAGTAGAGACAAGAAACAGTCATATGAAGAAACAGCAGAAGCTCAGTGGGAGCAATACTAATACGAGTCAGGGGCTGGCAGCTGCAGAGCTCGCCCTGACTGAGAAGCTTTCTTACCGGACCCGGCGTCCGAGGCTGTGGGGACTAACTCTTACCCAGCAGCAGAAGCCGACCGGCAGGGGATTTCAGGTCCTCAGGCCCAGAAACCCGAAGGCACGGTCACACGTGTGGGACCAGCACCGCCATCGTGGAGCGGAAGCCATTAGAAGGCCCCGAGTCACCGGCCATACGGGTGAGCACCACACGGTACACTCAGGGACGTGGGCTACTTATATCCGCTTCTAGCAAGGTAGCCAGAAGAGTACAGTCAGTTTGGGAGGCTTACAACTCCGCCTGGCCAGGGGAGATCCCATCTGCTCAAGGACTGACCAGGCCCCGTTCGCTAGCAAGTACTCCGGGAGGGTCTATCGTTGTTACCAGTAAAGACCCTGAATTACACCGCACCGTCTCTGAGTGGTTCCTGCTACCCCCATTTTCCACGTCGGCTGCCCTGAGGCCATACCCCTCCCGTTGGGGGTTATACTATCACGCTGCACAATTCTACACCGGCCTCAGCGGTCTGCCCTGCAGCGGCAGCTCCATAGCTGCAAATCAACGGGTGGCGTAGTCGACACTCAAATAACATCTATCAAGACTGCCACACACTGAGTTGACTCCCTGGGCACGGACCGGGTCCCCGCCACTCGGAGACTACAACCCTCATCTGATCCGGTTCCGGGTAAGCCCCGTGCGCGAGACGCTGCGCGACACAGCAGGCCCAGGGGCGCGTCAGATGCAGGACTCTGCTGTGCTGGTTGTCATGGTGCTGGATGAGCTGAAGTTTATGTGTGGGGTCAGGAGTAGTGTTGAGCGATACCTTCCGATATCGGGAAATATCGTATCAGATTGGATAGGACCGATACCCAAAAGTATCGGATATCGCCGATTCCGATACCGGAAACCAATGCAAGTCAATGGGACACTAATATCGGAAAGCCATCCCAGCGTGAGAGAATTCTCCTGATTGTTTAAAAGCCGGCGGGCGGTAAAAAGCCGCCGGCTTTTAAACAATCACACAGCCCCATACTGCTTCCCCGCAGCCTCCCACCCCGATCCTGCGCTCCCCCCGCCACCTCCCATCCCGATCGTAAGTTAGGACCGGGCGGGGAGCGCAGCACCAAGGAGCAGGGAGCGAAGGACCCGGGCGGGGAAGCCGGCAGTGAAAAGACTACACCGCCGGCTTTCCCGTTCTGTGCTGCGCTCTCCCGCCGGTTATTTCAAATGAACAGCTGAGGTATCAGGTGATGCTGATCAGCTGTTCATTTGAAGTAGCCGCGGTGCCCTCAGAGGGTTCATGTGAGTTCATGCTTCACTGCATGAACTCACATGAACTTTCCCACGGCCGCACAGGTCAGCCTCACCTCCCAGACCATCAGACCCATCATGATTGGTGTGTGCGCAGGTGTCTGTGCGATGTGTGCGGGTGTGTGCGCGATGTCTGCGGGTGTCTGCGTGCAGGCAGACATAGGCTAATGTGACACTACTACTCCCATCGGCCTATGTCTGTCCCCCGTCCACTTGTGCCAGCAGGATCAGCTCGATGGGAGCAGTAGCTATTTTAGCTGCCCCATATGTTATTTTTGCCCCTATACATCTTTTATGTTTTTAGGCCCCCCATATATTTTTTTTGTTTTTGGTCCCCAATAAATTTTAAATACATTTTTCATTGGTGGCCAGTGGTTACCTAAAATAAATTAGTTCATACATTACCTGTCCCCGCCGATCGCCACCTAAAATAAAGTAAAAAATAAAAAACTACACCTATACTCACCTAGACACCTAATTCCCCGAAGCCATCGATCTCCTGTAATAAAATATAAAATAATAAACCACAACCTTATCCTTACCCCTCCGTAGTAGTCCACGAGTGTCCCACGAAGATCTCCAGTTTAGAGCAGCCACATAAAATGTGACCGCTCTAAACCACTGCCGCCGCTAGAATGACGGGGCCGTAAAGCAGCCCCATCATTGCATAAACCGGTGTCTAGGTGAGTATAGGTGTAGTTTTTTATTTTTTACTTTATTTTAGGTGGCGATCAGGTAATGTATGAACTAATTTATTTTAGGTAACCACTGGCCACCAATGAAAAATGTATTTAAAATTTATTGGGGACCAAAAACAAAAAAAATATATGGGGGGCCTAAAAACATAAAAGATGTATAGGGGCAAAAATAACATATGGGGCAGTTTAAATAGCAGGATCAGGCTGATGGGAACTACTGCTCCCATCGAGCTGATCCTGCTGGCACGAGTGGACGGGGGACAGACAAAGGCCGATGTGAGTAGTAGTGTCACATCGGCCTATGTCTGCCTGCACGCAGACACCCGCACACATCGCACAGACACCCGCGCACACTCCAATCATGATGGGTCTGATGGTCTGGGAGGTGAGGCTGACCTGTGCGGCCGTGGGAAAGTTCATGTGAGTTCATGCAGTGAAGCATGAACTCACATGAACCCTCTGAGGGCACCGCAGCTACTTCAAATGAACAGCTGATCAGCATCACCTGATACCTCAGCTGTTCATTTGAAATAACCGGCGGGAGAGCGCAGCACAAAACGGGAAAGCCGGCGGTGAAGTCTTTTCCCTGCCGGCTTCCCCGCCTGGGTCCTTCGCTCCCTGCTCCTTGGTGCTGCGCTCCCCGCCCGGTCCTAACTTAACGATCGGGATGTGAGGTGGCGGGGGGAGCGCAGGATCGGGGTGGGAGGCTGCGGGGAAGCAGTATGGGGCTGTGTGATTGTTTAAAAGCCGGCGGCTTTTTACCGCCTGCCGGCTTTTAAACAATCAGGAGAATTCTCTCACGCTGGGATGGCATTCCGATATTAGCGTCCCATTGACTTGCATTGGTTTCCGGTATCGGAATCGGCGATATCCGATACTTTTTGGGTATCGGTCCGATCCAATCCGATCCGATATTTCCCGATATCGGAAGGTATCGCTCAACATTAAGTAATACATAAGAATAATATGTACTATGTCTGACCACTACAAACACTCATCTGAACTGGTCCAAGTGCTGTCAGGTTTTTTCACGGGCAGCACTTAGACAATACGGTCGTGTGAATATAGGCTTATGATGCATCTGGTAATAAACATGTTAAGGATGGGCCGCTACTCATGGGCCACTGCTGTGTGCTTGCCCCCCAGGCTAAAATGTGCCAGCCAGCCCCTGCTGCACCGGGTGCCAGAAAACCTAGATACACCTTTGGAATAGGTATCCTGCAAAGTAAGGATGGGGTTTGGTGTTTTTAAATGATTTTATTGACTCTGTGCATTTATATTTTGTATCAATAATATGATATGGTTATATATATCTTCTGGATATCAGGAGGGCTTATCCCTGTGCCTTGACTCTCTCCTTCTCCTTCGATGTCCTGTATAGGCCAAAAAAAACTACGCGTTTCGAGGACTCACAGTTCCTCTTCGTCAGCTTCTCGCTGGTAGTCAAACTGGTAACCTAATAAAGTCCAAACGCCCCCCACAAAGATAATACAACCAAAGAAATGGAGGAAGATCCAATACTAACAAGACGGTGCAAAAGGACATATGGAGGTGCAATAGAACTAAGATAGAATTCCAATAAGAATAGACTGTGTGTGAAAAAAATAATAATAAAAAAGACTTTGTTCAAACTTTCACAATTAGTTAAAAATGAATAAAAATTATATACTTATATTTCTGATGGCTATAAAAAACAGTCTGTTAATCAGTGTATATTACCAGGATAGTATAAATTCGGCACTTAGTACCATCCAGAGATAAAAAGGAAAAAATGAAGGAGAAAAATACAATATAATGTTTTTATCTCCAATAGGGGTATCAATGTATAGAAACAAATACATATATAAAATAGGTGGATTCAAAGGAATATATCCAAAAGACATATTATATTGATAAAATATAAGGAGGTTCATAAAAGTGCAATGTAAATGTTCAATTGGTACTGGGATAAAAAATACATACAGTATATACCGCTGCGAGTTGAAGGCATACAGCTGACTCTCGTGATTAAGGCCCTTCAGAGCCAAGCTATTTAATGTGAAGATCCATTTGGATTCCATCCGCGACATTAATCTCAGGTAATCACCTCCCCTCCATTTTCTGGGGACTAATCGGATCCCACAAAACTTAGTGTCCTTATAAGATTGGTTGTGGAACTTCCGGTAGTGCCGGGACAGTGGATGCCCTTCAAAACCTTCATTCATGTTGATAAAGTGTTCCTTCAGCCTTTTGATAACTTGCGCTTTGTACAGACATCTCCTCCTGCCAAGGCATAAAAAGGGCGTGGCTTGGGGTGTGGATAGGGGCGTGGCCAGACTACGCGTGCCGCATGGTTTCGCCCTCTTTCTAGTCCTCATAGGTTGGCGGTATGCTTGTACTGAGCAGATCTGGGATATCAGTGATTAGGTCCCATATTGTGCACTGTAAGGTCTGGAAAAGCTCCTTCTATCCGTCTCTGTAGCACCAGAGGAAGAACAGAGGGGAAAAGACAGGATTTTCTACATGTCGCGTTATGTAGATGTTCTGCAGATTTATCACAACCGTCCACAAGAAGAAACTGCCATCACAGAGCCGCCTTTAGCTGTTGGAAAAGTTTAAACTTAGTTTTGAATAGTTGCTATAGCCAACAAGGACTTTCTATTTATGCTGGGTCACATGATGCTGGTGCTGGGTGATGTCATGTGACGGAATGTTGTGGGTGATGATGTCACAGAGGGCGTTGTGATGTCACCCTTGGGGTATATAAGGGGGCTCCATCCACCTGGAGCTCATATCTCATTGGCCATATCTTGGTGCTGAGATACCCCCTGGAGACAATGAGGATCGCCATATTGTTTCTGTGCTGTACCCTGTTCTACCCTGTGAATTACCATAGGCTGCCGGTGAGTACCTGTCTATTATTACATATGGAGGACGTTTAGAATCAGCTGCGGCAGGGGAAGGGGATGGGGAGGGGGGTCCTGTAAGAATTTACCTGCGGGAATAAGAGGTTATGGCAGGGAAAGGAGCTTAGGAAGTGACAGTCAGAGGGGATATAAGTGTGGGGTGACCCCTCTGACTCCCACATTCCTGCCTTGTCCTTGTAGTGATTAATGACTTTGGTGTTGTCCCTTATATATCACTTTGCAGTCACCAGTGATCGCTCCGCACTGTGATCCTAAACTACAGTCTCATTTACCTTTTTGCAAACGCCCAGAAGGGGAGGAGTGACATCACACCCATGTGAGCAGATCCCGCCCACTTTTACTGCAGTCGTAATGCGAGCTAGCTGTATTCTGTTTTCATGGAAATATCAGCAGCTGCTCCCCCTAGTGTTTACAAGATGAAAACATCAAAAGAGTTAAAATATTTTTTTCAGATTTTATACCATTAAAACCTTTTTAAATATATATGTGTATTTATATATAAATATAAATACTTTACAATTTTACAATTGTAAAAAAATTGCTGACACTTTCCCTTTAAAAGATCTAAAGACGTTCTGCTTCATGTGCCATTGTGACCAATCACAGCACAGATTATATTTTTTAAACTTTTCTTGAAAAACTGAAGCTGCTCCGTGATTGGAAATCATGTGGAAGGGTTCTCTTTTAGACATTTAGTTAGGTCCAAAGTATCAGTGACATGATGGATAGAACTGTGCAATGATGTCACAGAGGGCTTTGTGATGTCACCCCTGGGTATATTAGAAGCCTCGGCCCATCTGCAGCTTGTATCTCATTGACCATACCTTGGTGCTGAGAGACCTCTGGAGATGATGAGTATCATCCTATCATTTCTGTGCTTTACGTTGCTCTACCCCCCACCTTACAGTACACTGAGGGCGAGTATGTTCTCATCAATATGGAGGTCACAAGGATCAGCTAATGAGAATATCGCCTCTTGCAGGACTTCTCATACTGGACACGTGACCGTCCGTCATATGAAAGTCCAACTGTAAATAATATTCCATGGACCCTGGAGGTGAATCCCAAACTTCTTCCTGATCTTCTCAATGGGATATTTCTGAAAGTTGCTTGATAATGTATCCATCACTGTATAATAACAAGGGCTCTCTGTTTGACTGGATTGGGTATAAATATACAGGACTTTATTATGTTTTTTTTCTTTATTATAGGATGACCCACTACCCGTGGATCTCAGAAGAAGCACCTATCAAGCTTCCATCAATCTTCCTCTTTGGCTCTTCCGTGACGCAGTTTTTGTTGCGGTGATGACACTACTGACAATACTAGAGTATTTGGCCTTAAGTCTTGTCCTGAGCAAGTGGGCAATGTCTGAACCTGGTGAAACAATCAGAAAACTCCTGAGAACAAAACCATTCTGAAGGAACAAAGTGCTTGTAAGGAGCCGATTTGCATCCCTCAGATTCAGAAGCAAGACTCCAGGAGAACACCTGTCCTGCCCAATGGCAAATGTTCTACTCCATCCATGGCTCCTGCACCGCAGGATGCGAAAAAGGTTCCTAGTTGCAACTATAAAGTGGCGTTCAGTGATATTGTCTGGGTCAGAATGATCCCTCACAACAATATAGGAAGAAGAGCTCGAAGTTCAACGGAGCTTAAAGAGAGGTTACTGATTTTTCAGAGAAGCCAACAACCCAGAATTCCAGAGCCAAGAGCACCAGAACCTAGAACACCAGAACCTACCATGTCAGAACCTAGTATGTCAGAACCTAGAATGCCAGAGCCTGAAATGCCTACAACACCTCAACCCAAAATCAAGAGGAGAAGATGTTTCCTTAGATGTCTTAGAGGCGAGGAAGATTGAGAAGGCAACTGCTTGAACTTTCCCATTGCTCGTGTTTTCATCACAGGTTAGTCCTATACATGCTGTCTGATGGGCACCATCTTACTACATACAATGCAGCATTGCACCTGAAATCGCATGGATATTTTGTCACACACTTGCACTTTAGCACCTTATCATATGGCGCATATATCTATGAACGCTTTGCTAAGTATCACTGTCTAGTATGTGCTTCTGATGAACCTATTTTAGGAAAACGTGTCGAGGTTTGGCATACTATGTACTTGAGTTTGGCGTACTATGTGCTTGTTGGTAAATTCTATTGCCATCTATAATCTACTAGATATTATAATGTCTCTGGTGGGATGCCCCATGCCGAATTGTTGATAACTGACTATGAGCATTGTCCTCTATTTCTTATCTACTATGGTTACAGGTTGATGTGAAGAGAGCTGTGCCATTGGTAGCGATTTTTCTACTGATTTGTCAGTTATATTTATGTTAGTTTAGCAAATTTCTGCTTGTAGGGTCTAATGTTTTACCATAGTGTATGTTCTGTGAGCTAAATTGTCATACTTATGCACTAGATAGATTATAAATTGTGATGCTTATGTACAAGATAGATTATTAGTTTAATCGGTGATTTTTTAAATATTTTTTAGCATCAGGAGACTCAAGAATCGCATCTTACAGAAGACAAGAAGCCTAAATGCCGAAGGGTGATGACCTGTTGATGGCCCACAGCTGGAGGGTCATTAC
This sequence comes from Phyllobates terribilis, assembly GCF_046119375.1. Classification (NCBI taxonomy): domain Eukaryota; kingdom Metazoa; phylum Chordata; class Amphibia; order Anura; family Dendrobatidae; genus Phyllobates; species Phyllobates terribilis. The sequence continues at coordinate 846,946 of NW_027363318.1, forward strand.
CTCTTGATGGCACAAAACTGGACAGAAGATAAAAACATTTGATGGCACACAGCCGGAGGGTGATGATCTATTGATGGCCATAGCCAGAGGGTCATTACCTGTTGATGGCACACAGCCGGAGGGTGATGACCTATTGATGACCATAGCCAGAGGGTCATTACCTGTTGATGGCACACAGCTGGAGGATGATGACCTATTGATGGCCATAGCCAGAGGGTCATTACCTGTTGATGGCACACAGCCGGCCAGAGGATAATTACCTGTTGATGGCACACAGACGGATGGTCATTACCTGTTCATGGCGCACTGCCGGATGGTCATTACCTATTGATGGCACACAGCCGGAGGGTGATGACCAATTGATGGCCATAGCCAGAGGGTCATTACCTGTTGATGGTGCACTGCCGGATGGTCATTACCTGTTGATGGCACACAGCCGGAGGGTGATGACCTATTGATGGCCATAGCCAGAGGGTCATTACCTGTTGATGGCGCACTGCCGGATGGTCATTACCTGTTGATGGCACACAGCTGGAGGGTGATGACCAGTTGATGTCGGACTGCCGGATGGTCATTACCTGTTGATGGCACACAGCCGGACAGAGGATCATTACCTGTTGATGGCACAAAGCCGGTCAGAGGATAAGATCTTTTGATTGCATACACCGGGTCCCTCCCTGATAACAGGGAACCCTGGGGAATACTCGTCATCTTGATCCCCCACTGACTAAATACTTGCTCCACCTCAGCCTACACCATCATGGAGGACACTTCCACCTGTGTCCACTGTAAGGTTCGACTTTCTTTTATCATTTCAGCAGATTAATAAACATCATAAAGCTGTAAAACTATCGAGTAATTTATTATAAATTATTATAAAGAAATATAAAGTATAATAGATAGCTATAGAGGGCACAGAAGACGACTAACTATAGTAAGCATGGTATCGCCTGATATATACTGTATATTCTAGATGGCGCTATTACACTAAATACATCACAACCTCCAGGGTGATATTACCGTACAATGTGAGATCACTAATAATGGCCACAGATTATGAGAAAATGACCAGCTCCATAGTCCTGGAGTTATTATAAATGTCTCTAGTGTGAGGCAGGGACTGGACGAGTGTTGGAGGGAGGTATATTCCCCCAGGACGTCCTTTATGTATCCATGCTGTAGAATCTGCCGTATACTTCTGTTCTAGCAGTCAGACATTTCACTCTGCAAATCACAGGCTCAACATTGTGTAAAACTACCACCGTATATAAGAGCACTCAGAATAAAAACTAGCGGCATGCCGTGCACTGCCCACGTCATGTGTACGGGATACAGGACCTGCAGGACCTGGTACGGCCATTATAGTTGATAGATTAATGATACCTGTGCAGATGAAGGGAAAAAAATATGTGCAACAGCAGGAGGAGAAAGTCTCAAAATGTAATTTGAAGAGTATAATAGAGAAATGGGAAACTTCTGGAGATGCAGATAAGTGGTACCAGGGCGAAACATAAGTGCAGTCAGACAAGGGAAAAGTGCAAATGATCGAGCGTAAAGGTTTGTTTAGTAGAAAAAATATTAAAACTTAGCTTTTATTAGCCATATAAAACACTGCTCCACAAAGAATACAGCAAATGTGCAACTATCATAGCTTACAGACCTACACGTTTCAACAAATCATGTCTTAATTATGGCCCTACTACTAGAATGACAAAAAGGCATATATATATATATATATATATATATATATATATATATATATATATATATATATATATATATATATATATATATATATATATATATATATATATATATATATATATATATATCCACGTGCCTGTATGACCTCCCTACAACGCCTGGGCATGCTCCTGATGAGGTTGCGGATGGTCTCCTGTGGGATCTCCTCCCAGACCTGAACTAAAGCATCCGCCAACTCCTGGACAGTCTGTGGTGCAACGTGACGTTGGCGGATGGAGCGAGACATGATGTCCCAGATGTGCTCAATCGGATTCAGGTCTGGGGAACGGGCGGGCCAGTCCATAGCTTCAATGCCTCCATCTTGCAGGAACTGCTGACACACTCCAGCCACATGAGGTCTGCCATTGTCCAGCATTATGAGGAACCCAGGGCCAACCGCACCAGCATATGGTCTCACAAGGGGTCTGAGGATCTCATCTCGGTACCTAATGGAAGTCAGGCTACCTCTGGCGAGCACATGGAGGGCTGTGCGGCTCTCCAAAGAAATGCCACCCCATACCATTACTCACCCACTGCCAAACCGGTCATGCTGAAGGATGTCACTCTCCACGGCGTCTCCAGACTCTGTCACGTCTGTCACATGTGCTCAGTGTGAACCTGCTTTCATCTACGAAGAGCACAGGGCGCGAGTGGCAACTTTGCCAATCCTGGTGTTCTGTGGCAAATGCCAAGCGTCCTGCATGGTGTTGGGCTGTGAGCACAACCCCTATCTGTGGACGTCGGGCCCTCATACCACCCTCATGGAGTTAGTATCTAACCGTTTGTGCAGACACATGCACATTTGTGGCCTGCTGGAGGTCATTTTGCAGGGCTCTGGCAGTGCTCCTCCTGTTCCTCCTTTCACAAAGGCGGAGGTAGCGGTCCTGCTGCTGGGTTGTTGCCCTCCTACGGCCCCCTCCACATCTCCTGGTGTACTGGCCTGTCTCCTGGTAGCGCCTCCAGCCTCTGGACACAGCCAACCTTCTTGCCACAGCTCGCATTGATGTGCCATCCTGGATGAGCTGCACTATCTGAGCAACTTCTGTGGGTTGTAGAGTCTGTCTCATGCTACCACGAGTGTGAAAGCACAACCAACATTCAAAAGTGACCAAAACATCAGCCAGAAAGCATTGGTACTGAGATGTGGTCTGTGGTCCCCACCTGCAGAACCACTCCTTTATTGAGGGTGTCTTGATAATTGCCAATAATTTCCATCTATCCTCTATTCCATTTGCACATCAGCATGTGAAATTGATTGTCAATCAGTGTTGCTTCCTAAGTGGACAGTTTGATTTCACAGAAGTTTGATTTACTTGGAGTTATATTCTGTTGTTTTAAGTGTTCCCTTTATTTTTGGAGCAGTTTATATAGATACATACAGTGAGTACGGAAAGTATTCAGACTCCTTTAAATTTTTCACTCTTTGTTTCATTGCAGCCATTTGATAAATTCTAAAAAGTTCATTTTTTTCTCATTAAAGTACACTCAGCACCCCATCTTGACTGAAAAAAACAGCAATATAGAATTTTTTTGCAAATTTATTAAAAAAGAAAAACTGAAATATCACATGGTCATAAGTATTCAGATCCTTTGCTCAGACACTCATATTTAAGTCACATGCTGTCCATTTCCTTGTGATCCTCCTTGAGATGGTTCTACTCCTTCAATGGAGTCCAAATGTGTTTAATTAAACTGATAGGACTTGATTTGGAAAGGCACACACCTGTCTATATAAGACCCCACAGCTCACACTACATGTCAGACCAAATGAGAATCATGAGCTCAAACGAACTGCCCAAGGAGCTCAGAGACCGAATTGTGGCAAGGCACAGATCTAGCCAAGGTTATAAAAGAATTTCTGCATTACCCAAGGTTCATAAGAGCACAGTGGCCTCCATAATCCTTAAATGGAAGAAGTTTGGGACCACCAGAAGTCTTCCTAGACCTGGCCGTCCAGCCAAACTGAGCAATCGTGGGAGAAGAGCCTTGGTGAGAGAGGTAAAGAAGAACCCCAAGATCACTGTGGCTGAGCTCCAGAGATGCAGTAGGGAGATGGGAGAAAGTTCCACATAGTCAACTATCACTGCAGCCCTTCCCCAGTTGGGCCTTTATGGCAGAGTGGCCAGATGGAAGCCTCTCCTCATATGAAAGCCCGCATAGAGTTTGCTCAAAAACACATGAAGGACTCCCAGACTATGAGAAATAAGATTCTCTGGTCTGATGAGACGAAGATAGAACTTTTTGGTGATAATTCTAAGTGGTATGTGTGGAGAAAACCAGGCACTGCTCATCACCTGCCTAATACAATCCCAACAGTGAAACATGGTGGTGGCAGTTGTTAGAACCCTCCTGTTAGTTTTTTCTATTTTGTGGTCATGTGACCTTCTGCCTATTTATTCCAGCTCCGCCCTTCAGGCTTTGCTGGACTTCAGTGTTACTTTGACTCTTAATCTAGCCAGGTGCTTTGTACCTACTGTATCTCTCTAGTTTGTTTGGTCCTTGGACCACTAAGTACTTTTGTCTGTTTGTCTTCTTCTGCTACTACTTCTGCCAGGAGGTGTCCAGTTTTGTCCCAGTCCTTAGTTCTTTTAGGGACCCCTCCCTTTAATCTATAGGTCTGTGTTCAGATTAGCCGCGGACATAGGCGGGTCTGTTTGCAAGGAACAGGTTGCCCGCTGCATCGTAAGGAATCAGCTTAGTCCTATTGTATGGACAGATTTCCTCTCTTTCCTTAGTTCTTGTAGCAGATCATAACAGCAGTATCATGCTATGGGTGTGTTTTTCAGCTGCAGGGACAGGACGACTGGTTGCAATTGAAGGAAACATGAATGCGGCCAAGTACAGAGATATCCTGGATGAAAACCTCTTCCAGAGTGCTCTGCACCTCAGACTTGGCCAAAGGTTCACCTTCCAACAAGACAATGACCCTAAGCACACAGCTAAAATAACAAAGGAGTGGCTTCAGAACAACTATGTGACCATTCTTGACTGGCCCAGCCAGAGCCCTGACCTAAACCCAATTGAGCATCTTTGGAGAGACCTGAAAATGGCTGTCCACCAACGTTTCCCATTCATCCTGACGGAACTGGAGAGGATCTGCAAGGAAGAATGGCAGAGGATCCCAAAATGCTGGTGTGAAAAACTTGTTGCATCATTTCCAAGAAGACTCATGGCTGTACTAGCCCAAAAGGGTGCTTCTACTCAATACTGAGCAAAGGGTCTGAATACTTATGCCCGTGTGATATTTCAGTTTTTCTTTTTTATTAAATTTTGCAAAAATTTCTTCATTTCTGTTTTCTTTCAGACAAGATGGGGTGCAGAGTGGACTTTAATGAGAAAAAAATGAACTTTTTAGAATTTACCAAATGGCTGCAATGAAACAAAGAGTGAAAAATGTAAAGGGGTCTGAATACTTTCCGTACCCAGTGTACATGCATGGAAATAAATGCAGAATTATATTTCTTAATACTGCAGTATCAGATCCTGTCTTGAATTTAACCCCTGTGGTATCCAATGTGAAAATCCACAGGGACTCCCCTGATGAATTACAATTGAGGAAATCATGAATTTTATATTCTCTATCATTACTTAAGGACATAAAACTATCTGTTTTAACCGCATGTAGACACGCTTTGCACCGATTGGCTCCACATCTGAAGAAACCTTTTGTGCTGAGCCAATTTGGTTGTACAGTATTAGTCTCACTCAGGGGTGGATTAAGAGTAGCAAGGGCCCCCTCCACACACCTGATTTATCACGTGACATGTCACATGATCCCCGTGATAGATCATGTGATAGTTCACGGGAAATTA
>NW_027363318.1:860000-925000 GCF_046119375.1 Phyllobates terribilis
GCAGTGCCTGGTTTTCTCCACACATACCGCTTAGAATTATCATCAAAAAATTCTATCTTCGTCTCATCAGACCAGAGAATTTTATTTTTCATAGTCTGGGAGTCCTTCATGTGTTTTTGAGCAAACTCTATGCGGGCTTTCATATGTCTTGCACTGAGGAGAGACTTCCATTGGGCCACTCTGCCATAAAGGCCCGACTGGTGGAGAGCTGCAGTGATAGTTGACTTTGTGGAACTTTCTCCTATCTCCCTACTGCATCTCTGGAGCTCAGCCACAGTGATTTTGGGGTTCTTCTTTACCTCTCTCACCAAGGCTATTCTCCCACAATTGCTCAGTTTGGCTGGACAGCCAGGTCTAGGAAGACTTCTAGTGGTCCCAAACTTCTTCCATTTAAGGATTATGGAGGCCACTGTGCTCTTAGGACCCTTGAGTAATGCATAAATTCTTTTGTAACCTTGGCCAGATCTGTGCCTTGCCACAATTCTGTCTCTGAGCTCCTTGGGCAGTTCCTTTGAGCTCATGATTCTCATTTGGTCTGACATGCACTGTGAGCTTTGAGGTCTTATATAGACAGGTGTGTGCCTTTCCAAATCAAGTCCTATCAGTTTAATTAAACACAGCTGGACTCCAATGAAGGAGTAGAACCATCTCAAGGAGGATCACAAGGAAATGGACAGCATGTGACTTAAATATAAGTGTCTGAGCAAAGGGTCTGAATACTTATGACCATGTGATATTTCAGTTTTTGTTTTCTAAATAAATTTGCAAAAAAATTCTACATTTCTGTTTTAATCACACGCTGATGACCTATCTTATGAAAAGAGTCAAGTCCCAGACAACCGTCTTTTACTCTTTACTGCCATCTTCCCCATGTTTAGGGTGGATAGTGTAGGGCGCCCATTGTTCATACCCAGAATCTATGCCTGTTCCATGTGCAGGAGGTGTGAGTTGTATATATTACACAAAGGTCAACATTGGAGATGAACTCCAATCCTGACCGTTTTAACCCCTGTGATCAATAGTGACTTTATTAGTCAATAAAGACTCATTCAGACGTCCGTGGTAATCAGTCCATGCACGGACTTTCCCGACCCTAACGTGACTGCTTTATATATTTCTATGAAGCTGTAGACACTCCTGACCCGAGGGCATGTCATTCTGTACGGGGAGTTGGGGAGGAGCGTCAATGTTACTTTGTAACCGCACAGATTTATGTGTCATTTATGTCCATTTTATAGTATTGGGGTAATTCACCTGGGGGATCTAATAAATTCCAAATCATCAAATATTCTGAATTATTACATGTTCGTCATAAAGTATACAAACCTCCCTTGGATTGGTATAGAGAGCCCAAAAACAAGCTGCTAATTCAAAATGTTATCAGGGTAATTTCCTAATTTTCTGCTCAGTTTCTTGCTTCTGATCTTGTAAAATTCCCCATTCCATTGCTGATCTGTGCCAGATTATCTGGTTCATTAACCCTCGACTGGTGAGGTGGGGTTTATGTCACGCAACTGGTGAGGTGGGGTTTCCTATACCCCAGTGTTTAGAAATCTCTTATTTTTACAGAAAATGCGAAGATCACGTTTGTTTTAATCGTTTTCTTATTGGCGATTGATTGCATATGAGTGTAACAAATTTTTGACACCCACAAATGGATGGAAGCTAGTGAGACACGTATCCTCATACCAGCATTTTTCAATGAATGGCAGCCGAACAAAAATTCCCTGGGGTGTGGCGACCCCCACCTCACCAGTTGAGGGTTAAAGGGATTTTCCTTTAACCCGTTGGTGCAGCTGTTTTTTTTTTGTAACTGTGCACTAGTCACCTTCCTTGGGTCCAGCACAGGGTCTCTGCCACTGCTCCCAGTGTCTGTTACTGTCCTTTGGCCTCACGTCGACAGCGCTGCAACCAATAACTGAGATCAGCAGCTTTGCCCGAGTTAACGGCACTACTTGCTCAGAGTCACTGAACTCACTGACTGGCTGCAGCGCTGTCAATGTGACAAATAGCTGACACTCTGCATTAGACCCAGAGAGGGTGAGTAAAGTATTGCTTTAAAAAAGAAAAGAAAATTGTATTAAAAAAACTGTAGTGTAATTCTTTAGCATCTTCTATAAGTGCAGCATAAATGACTCTAATGCTATGTCCGTAAAGGACAGCGGCCCAATCTAATCTATACACACCAGCACACACACAACACAAGGGAGTTTACAAAAATATTCTAATTGCACATTACGGAATAAACTACTTTACATACGTACTTTGTACTGATATAGTCACAATTAGGGTAATATTGCTTGACAACATATTTTAAAATATCTTAAAACAAAAATCAATTTCTGCATATAAATTACAGCCAAAATATGCAACACAAAATAAAAAAATAGATCATGATTTTATTATACTCGTCACAAAAATAAGCAATGATGGCATCAATAAATAAACCATAAATAATATATATAAAAAAAACACACAAAACCCTTTGCAATCAAGGAGAACTCCCAAAAGACCTGCGGCTCCACCGTTGGGGTTTGCTCACACACAGCGCTTGTGCAGAATTTTTTTTTTAATTCTTTGTACCATAAATAGCCACAAAATCTCATTCACATGTTGCATATTTGTTTATTGACCCACGGTGCGTTTTCAATTCAGGAAGAAGCATGCACCTTTTCATGAACCGTGAGCATCTGTCTGACTCCAGCACACCTCCTCATCAAGACCAATGTGAACAGCGCCGCTCTTGATGACTCTGGCCCCATCTCTTTTAGGATCATGTTGAGACTGGACAAAAGTAAGAGCTGCTCTATTTTTTGCCCTCATTCATTTCGAGGATTAGTGTCCCTTTAAGAGGCTTTCCCTTTCATTGTTTTTGGGAGTTCTACTTTTAAAAGGGTTGTCCTGGATTAGAAAATGAAAACTCTATTCCCCACCTTCCCCCGCAGACACGGCCCCATGTCTGTTACTGCGGCTTAGCCCCTACATCGCTGGGCTACCACCCCAGGCACAGATCATGGGAAGAAGACGCTGCTTCTGACTATCACGGACCTCACTTATAAGCTGCATCTTCAGAAGATTTTGGAATCTGCAGTTGGGAGGGACGGTCATTTTATGATGATCTTCCTATTACATCTAGTAGCTTTGTTCTTGTATTGTAGCACTACAAGCGCTTGTAAACTCGTCTAGAAAACCAATATGATATTGGTCACAATGAGCAGACAAGTCAAGAAGTGAGAACGATTATTCTGGTAAGATTATCCATGCAATTTACAAAAAAAACTAATAGCAGCTTCAATGAGCATTCAAGATGGCAGCCGTCCGCTATGCAGCAGGCAGACACGTAAAGGATGGCGGGGGGATACTACACAACATTGACTCTTACCATATTAGTACTAGCCCAGTAATGTGACGCTGAGACCCCACATGTAACTACCGTGCAGCACGAATATAAAAGGATCAGTACGTTTTCTGAAAACCAGTGTCGGAAGCACTTAGAGAGAACCCTATGGCTCTTAGCCCCCAGATAACATGCAAGGATTCAAGTACGCGGGACCCCGCTAATCCGCTGATGGGCCGGATATCTGCAACGTACAGAGCTGGAATTCCTACAGAAATACAAAAGTGACCAGTAAATTCTGGACTATAAATTCTTATTATCTGCTTTATTTGTATCTTATTTTTCCACCCCAATGTATTCTCAAAAAAGTGATGGGAAATGCAATGTGTAGGGCCATCCTATAGGGACCACAGCTGATTTTTCAATTTCTTTGGGGTTACTGCTCTACCTCGCTTATATAAGTCAATAAGAAAGTCTCTCCCCACTATATTCTGGAGACCTACATAAAAGTGCCAAAGCTTTTTGTTTTTTTTTCTTTATTTCCTCCAATATTGTATTCATACAGGAATGCTTCCATTAAAGTTTGCAACATACTGTACTTTTTGGCATCTGTTTGAAGGATGGACCTATTTTGAAGTTCTGAAAAGTCTAATAGATCTGTACCGATACCGATTAATAATTAAAGGGGTTGTCCCGGACTTTAAAATTGATGGCCTTTCTGTAAAGAGGTGGTCCACTACATTGTATAATGACCCCATCGATTTACACATGTTAACTAAATAAATGTTTTTGTAAATACCTCCTGCTTCCATATGTACCTGTGGGTGGCGCTATTGCTGACTTCTCAGTCTGCATCACGTGACCCCGGCTGCAGGTATTTAAAAGGTGTAATTTGATGGGGGCATTATACAATGTAGTGACCACCTCTTTAAGATAAGGCATCAATGTTTGATCAATTGGGGTGCTCATTAGCGGAGCTGCACTGCGGAGCTCTGTGGAGGGAATAGTGGCTGCGGCTGCGTACTACACATCTGCCCCCTAATGATTTGAATGGGTGGCCGATATGTAGTACTCCGTCAACAGAGCTCGGCACCTGAGCATTTCTGGTCACCGTTGACACAGGAACAGCTACAGCACGCACTATCAATCAGACATTGATGATCAAGTATAGGCCTTCAATAAAGTCTTGGACAGCCCCTTTAAAGTCTCCAAATGAGATTCTGAAGTTTTGTTTCATTGGCAGTCTATGTGGAAACAGTATAAAGTTACAGAAGATCGGACCGATGGTATACCATAGCACAAAACATTAGTCTTTAAGGGTTTATTCAGCCATAGACATTGGGTCATGGTTTTAATCATGTGACGAAAATCACATTGTTTTACTGTAAATTGCTGTGGTCACAGGCCAAACAGTTTATGCTTGCGTCCTTTTTTTCGAACTTTTCTCGTCCAGGTGGCAAGAACCTTACATGTGATAGTCATGCCTAACATAACTGGAGGTAGGGAATTAATACCCAATGTCAGATCCTGGATGACCACCATTAGTCTACCAGCAACTTACACAGAAGCAAAGCACATTCAGATCTTTCACACAGTGGACCTAAACCCGAAAACCATGTAAGTGTCCATATTTCCAGTACAGGGCACCTTTGTCAATGACAAACCTTAAATATACAAATATATTGGGACAGGATTCATGCTCCACGGACATGTGGTTTGAAATCATGAAAGGAAACAAAATGCATTATAAGGTTGGCTCTTAAAAAAAGATAACTGTTTCTGAATATTCCCGGAGGCTGCAGACACGCACTTAAGGCGTAGAGCCAATAAACGATGAACGAGCGCTCATAGGAATCATTTCAACATACGATTATTGGCCCATCTAACCAGGACCACAATCGGCAGACAAACTAGGAAAGCACCGTTTCATTGGGTGCGATACATTTTATGCATTCATTAAAATTCTTAACGGCAGCACATTACTCAGTGTAAACAGGAGACGTGCTGCTGATAACAGGATACCAGATTATTAGCGATCATTGTGTCCCCGTCATTGTTTCGTCAACCTGTGTATGCACTTTTCCAATTGTCAGTCGTTCAATTGCCTGGATCAGACCGACTACATAGGACATTAGTATCTGGTCTCCGCTGCACAAACTACCACTGATACATGTGAACAAAGTCGATATGTTTTTTTTTCCCCCAGTATATCCCTCCCAGCTTACATCACTCCCTATAAATAAATAGAAGCACTAATATAATAGCAAGTGGTTAATAAGACCTCTAAGCAGTCAGGAACACTGCTTCATCTGAATCGGGATCCTTCCCACTGTCCTCGCTGGGTAACGAGTCTCCACCACTCGGAGACCGGCAGCTCAAGTCCTCCACCCCAGATTCCTGGTCACTGTTAGCCGACAGGTCGGGGTCCGAGCTCTTCAAATGGTCCTGGGTTAGGATCAGGGCCGAGTCCTCCTCACCTTGGGATGAACTACGAGAGGGAAACAGCTTCAGGTTGGTGCTGTAATCTTGGGGCGTATTAGCCGGAGAGTGTTTGGTGATGCATATCTGGAAGTTGTGGATTTTTGGCTGGTCATTGAGATTCTTGTAGGTTTCATTTGACTCTCGAGTTTCCAGTTTTGTTAATCTCTAAAGGAAAAATTGTTAGACAAGAGCAAAAGTTACATTGGGTTAGGGCATGTTAATGTAACCTCTACATGCAAGTCGATCAGCAGTGGTTTAATGGTCTGTTTAGTAAGGCCGGCCGCACTTATGTTATCGTCAGCACATTTCTCGTTTACACAGGACAATGTGCTGCTAATGATAATTTTTAAACGTGCTCAAAAATTATCACACCAATGAATGCTTTGCCCCTCCATTGGATGTTTGATGGCCTGTTTAGGCAGCCAACAGTTGGGAATGAGGGAACGCTCCCTAACCCAATTATTGGCCTGCCTAAATGAACCTTTACTTGAAAACTTTATACCAATGAACAAACTTCTCTGGTGCCATAAGAAAGCCATAACGCCACAGTGCTCAGGCATTACTGACATTGAAAAGACACAAGGTAGAGACCCTGGTTACAGTGATGTGTCACTTAATGGTCTGATTGCTGTAGTTTTTATAAAATCACTATTTTATCAGCAAGCAGATTATCATTGGGGACTAGTAAACCTGCTGCCAGGTAGTCCTACATATTCATAAGCTCTGTACAACCCCGCCCCCATCACTGATTGGCAGCTTTCTGCAAATCTAGTATACACAAAGTGGCCAATCAGTGGTGTGGGCAGGGTTATACAGAGCTCAGCAGTCAGATAACTGTCAATCAGTGATGTGGGCGGGGTCTGCTGCAGATAACACAGTAATTTTATCAAAATGACAGCAGGTAGCCCAGTAAGTGACAGATTGTTGGAATCAGGGCCTCTGCCCCTATATTGCGCTGCACTCAGATGGGTAGCAAAAACCTGGTAACAGATTCCCTTTAATGGTGCTCTCTTCCAGTTATTGTGTTGGAGAACACCAAAGACGTAGGGCATCGGCTAAAAATGATTGCCTCTTTTTTATCTTGTGCAGGGTTTTTATATATAATCATTTAAAATTGTTTCTCAGTCACCATTAAAAGCTGAATTGGTTTACACTGAAACCTAAGCGGAGGTATAAACATCAAAAACATATAGGCCAGGAAGCTGGATTTTCAGTATTTCTACCACACCTTCTCCATGAACTCCATTTCCTCCTCCAGCTGCTGCGTCTCTTCTTTTACTGCCTGTAGAAAATCAGTGACTGACTGGCGAGGGTGCATTCCTTTCTCAAATCGGTTATAGAGGCCCCTCCAAAACCTTCCATGGTGAAAAATAAGTTTGAAGAGTTAGTATATGCACAAGTACAGAAGATTATCATCGAGCAATTCTCATGATATATGTTCTTAAGACGTGCTAGCTCATGGTACACACATGAAGGGCTAGCTCACAATGCTGTATATTCTCCCATGCCAGAGAATTGGGCCGATTATACTAATGACACTCTGCTTTAACTCTGAGTGTGATCCAATTTTCTCGCATGGAAGAATTGCAGCACAGGTGTGGAGAAGATGGAGGACTTAATTTTTCCATCTTCTCCATTGTCTCTGTGCACATACATCAGACTGCACTCGGATAACATAGTATATTATTGGTCCGAGTGCTATCCGATAAAACATCACATAGCACTAGCACTCGGCCGTGTTACGTGGCAATGTGAGCGAGTCCTAATGAGTCCCTCAGTGGCTGATCTATGGCTGGTGACTTCAGATTAGTGAAAATATGTGGTGGCAAGTTGGGCCTCATTACTCGGACAGCACACTGACACATCCTATCCTTACACTATTCACATGTCCGTTCTGTTATTTTGCTGACTGATGGTCTGTATATAAACAGAGACATCCCCTACATTGACCTTATTTGCCGACATCCAAGTTGCATCCTACTGCTATTCTTCATTTTCACTGACTGGGTACTTGAAGAAGCTTGGGAAACCTCTGTCACGTTGTTTTTGCATATGGCAAAACCATTGATAAAAACGGACATGTGGACTAAATATGCCCGAAAATTGGATCTAACACACTTGCAAAATTGGTCTGTTTTGTACAGGCAAACAAAAAAAAAACAGCTTTTGCCTGGATTCACACGTGTGTTTTGCGGTCTGAGTATGCTTCAATGCAAAGACTGGCTTCAGGTCTCCTGACCCAAACTCGACTTTATATTATGCGTTTATATAGAAAGTTCCCGATCAGGGACATCCGCATGCCCTATTAAAGGGGTTGTACCAAGTATATAAGTAATCCCCTATCAACGGGATTTAGGAATTGATCGCTAGGGGTCAGTTCCACAGAGAATGAATGGAGTAGAGATGTACATGCTCCCCCTCTGCTCTGTTCAAAGCTTGCTCTACAGAACCTCCTGGGGATTGTTGGGGGTCCCAGCGGTCTGACCCCCAAAGATCAATACTTTATCGCAGTCTAAATATGTGCAAAATGAATCACCGTGTCACAAGCTGTCATAGATGTCAGTAAATCTGTCTAAAGTGAATTGATTTGTGCCAGGCAGAAGATAGAACTGACGAGTGAGCTCTGACGCAACCCCTAAATGTAGACCATGGTTACAAGTGGGAAGAGTGTTGGGCCTTGGATTTCACCACTGAAGGACACATTGGGCTCATGATACGTCACCCCGCTTCTTTCACCTGTAAAGTTAGGGTTGATGTTTCTATATATGAATGATAAGTATATGGTGTGTTAGAGTTCTGCTGCTTTATTCAGTGCAGAGGAGGAATCAGAATAACCTCTTACCTGAAGTGGCATGGAGTGGTGTGTGGTCTCAGAGTTCCTTGGGTCTGACTGTGATCTGCTCTGTACAGAGGGTTCATGTAATCCAACCGCTGCTTCCACAGGTAAGACCAGAGGGAGTAGGTCCTCTCCTGAATTCTGGAAGATGATGATTGCATCACTGATATATTGAGATTATGAGAGCTGCAAGTATACCCGTCACCACTGCAACCTGCACTAACACTAAGGGCTCATTCAGACGGACATTTTTTGTGTACGAGTCCTATTTGTGTTATTTCCAGATACGACTTGTACCTAGAAGAGTGAATGGGGCCATTCACATATCTGTGATTGTTTGAGAGACGGAAAATCGTGGCAAAATGTACGATAGTACGATAGTTATCTGAGTGTCAGGTCAAAATTAACAATGCACATCCATGGGTCAGTGAAAAAAAAAAATCGGCCAACAATTAATTGCCATCTGAGCGCTGTCCAGTTTTCCAGGTCTGTTTGATGGAAAAAGATGAAGAAACTGAAGCTCAGGCCAAACTCTAATGATAAAAACTGACACTGACCAAACTGGTGAAACTGTGCCTGATTCTCTTATATGAATGAGCCACAAGTTCTATAGCTTTCAGTGTTTCTTTGCATAGTAGCTGTGTAGCTTCATAGTCAAAATTGGAAAATCCGTTTCCAAAAAGTAGATGGAAAGATGCACTGAACTGCTTGGCCCCACCACGGTGCACCGAGCGCCTGTACTTGATTTGAACAGTCCTTCTGTACTGACAGTCCCTTTACAGCAGTGTTCCCCAACTCCAGTCCTCAGGACCCACCAACAGATCATGTTTTCAGGATTTCCTTAGTATTGCACAGCTGATGGAATTATTGCCTGTGCAGGTGATGCAATTATCAGCTGTGCAATACTAAGGAAATCCTGAAAACATGGCCTGTTGGTGGGTCCTGAGGACTGGAGTTGAGAACCACTGCTGTAAAGGGTTAGGAGATAACTTTCTGAATGCAGGAGGTCTGACCGATGGGACTTTTAGCGATGCTGAGAATGGGGCTCTTCAGTGATCAGCAGAAGGCCTCATTCACATGTACAGGTTTAAACAGGTATGTGAAAAAATGGTATCAGTGTGTCCATTTTTACCATCATTGTGTTATCAGTGTTCTTCTCGTATGGATAAATATGTTATAAAGTTTCTCCTATGCTTTGTAATGTTAAAGAAGTTGTCCAGTACTTTATATTACTCCCCCCCCAATGTATCCCCCCGGGGCCCCTAAGACTTTGCTGATAATGCCTGTGAGCTTCGCTATCGGTGGCCGCTCACAGGCATCACGTGACCCCACGCTGATGTCACGACAAGTGAGGCGTGACTCAGCGCTGGGGTCCCTACGGTGGCTGCTGGGTTGTGGGCAGGGTTACACCTCCTCCCCACGCGTCACTCCCAGCATCTACCGCGCTTTCCCAATGAATGGGGAGAGGCAGAGCGTGCGGTGGATGCCGGGTGTGATGTGGGGGGGGTAACCCCGCCCACAGTCTGGCATCCACCTGGAACGTGGAAGACAGAGACCCCCGGCTGCTGCCAGCGACATCGGCGGGGGTCACGTGATGCCTGTGAGCGGCCAGTGATAGCGCCACTCACAGGCATTATCTGCAACGGTAGGTAATTACAAAAATCCTTAGGGGTCTCGGGGAGACACATTGGGGGGGGGTAATATAAAGTACTGGACAACCCCTTTAATCTCGGACAGCACCATGATGCCATCCGTGGGCTGTCTATGTTCTTCATGGACCCATAGACTTGTATAGGTCTTTTTCATCTGTGATATTGGAAGAAAAAACAGACATGTCTCCGTGAGTTTTGCACAGACACATAGTCCATGAAAATCCACAGGCATGTGAATAGCATTAGCATTAACACGTACATGTGGATACGGATGTCTGAATGAGGCCTCAATGAGAGCTTGATATTTTAAGAATATCTCTTTAAAGCCATGATCCTCTAGTTACAAGGATGTATCTCATGTCCTTGGCTACTGACCTGCAGGTTAGGACATTTTGTGACTGGGAAAGAAGATCTACAAGATTTCAACATTACTCAGGACAGAGAATATCTTCAAAAAGTATCTTCTAGTGGACCATTGGTTACATCAGGAACTGTGCAATTCTTAAATCCATGTACCCATCTTATTTTATTATTGGCATTTTGATTTCACCATTCTTATGTTTCTCTGTACAGTGGCACTGCCAGCGATGCCAGCGACCCAGATGGGCAGGAAAAAACTGAAATGGTTTAGGTTCACATACCCATTCAGTCTCCGGATATGTGGGAGTCCCTAAGGTCTGACACCCCCACCAATCCTGAAGTGATGGCATATCTTACCAATATGCCATCACTTTATACATTTTTCTCCTGCACAGTTATTGAAAATTTTTTGCCAAGGTTCAACCTTCACAGTTTATAAGTGATTGCTGTTATCCAGACTGTGGGGCACCGTGTGATCAGATCAGCATCAGGGACACGTCAACCATCCATATTCTATTTCTGTTACAAGCCTATAGTGACCATACACAGAGCACATATTCTCTCACATCAGTTCCTTCCTCTCCTTCTCGCAGTTGCACAGAAAGTTTCCATACTGACAGGAGTATATATGGTGTTGTATGTGGACCAAGAATCTCTCATTAAATTCAAACGCACAGGGAAACTGCTCCATGAGCTGCCAGACACATTCCAGGAACTGGTCTATCACTGGGGACACCTCCTTGGGATCCCCATCTAAATTTCCATACCTTAAAAAAAAAAAAAAAAAAAAAAATATATGCTGAAGCAATGCAATTGGGGTATATGCATGCAACATCTTTTTCAGGTGGACTGCACTCCCAAAACCGCCTGAGACTGGGAATGGCACAGAAAAACTACAGTAAGTATATTATATTAGAATGTATGGTGTTTTTTTTTTGTCTCTTTTGCTGAGAGGAGGAGAGCTGATGGAAGATTTGGAAAGTGACACAGCTAAACTCAGCTGTGCTGACCCTAGCCCCACACTGACTGCTGGGCCCATATCTGAAATGTGTTGATTGATGGGATTTGAATACAGTTGATATTCTAATCATGCAGGAGGTTAGACCAGGAGATCCGGGCTTTCATTATAACCCACACACTGAGAAACCTGCTGTAAGATATGGTGTGGAGGTGTTCTTTTTCTAGCATCTTGCTGCCTGTTTATAATTGGACAACATCGTACAAGGAGAAGTACATGCCCCACAGTGAAAGCTCTCTGATAACACCCACTTGGATGTAACGAAAATTAACTCATTAGGTGACAAATACTTTGATTGTTAATATCCCTGCAACAGAGATGCAAAATAAAAAAAGAACTAACAATTATTTTTTTTTCTGCTCTGAAGCTACAACGTGTTTTCAGTTCAACATGAAAAATTTGGTGAAAGGCCCTCTGTAAATAAGTGACTCTGTTTGACTTTTCCAACATATGTGCAGTGACCAGGGTTACCTGTGATTAAATTTGTGTCCAAATGAAATCCAGTCTTTTTCAATTAACACCTAATAGTAATTGGGAAAAATAAAAGTTACACTATGCAAAAAATATCAACTCCGTAAATCTCCACCAGTACATAGAGTATATGAAATGAAACCTCTTACCATAAATACTCTGATGGTTCGGTAATAGGGGTCAAGTAACAGACTGGATACAGAGCAGACCTGAGCGGTGCGGTCCCATCCATCAGAACAATGAACGAGCACGCTGGCGCCCTCTTCTGACACGGCCTAAATGTGCAAATTAAATGTAAAATATTACACATTTATATAATTACAAATCTCGTTTATTCTCAGCACTAAAAGGATCATTTTTGTACAGTCCGTGCCTAGAATAGCACAAATCAGACAAGCAGCACTAGAATATGAACAGATACAGCACATCTTACCTTTACAATGAAGATACCAGCATCTAGGATTGTTTTCACGTGTTTTAACCAGCCAGAGGATTCAAGACCCCAAAGAAATTCACCCATAGAAGGAGATCGGAGCTCACAAACTGCAATCATGAACAGAACAATAAGCTCACTATAGCAACAGATTCTGTATGTGAAGTATTTCTGCTCCAAGACTTGAGATAGAGAATATATATATATATATATATATATATATATATATATATATATATATATATATATATACAGTCATGGCCAAAAGTATTGAGAATGACACCAAAATTATATTTTCACATGATCTGCTGGCCTCTGGTTTTTATTAGTGTTTGTCTGATGTTTATATCACATACAGAAATATAATTGCAATCATATTATGAGTACCAATAGGTTATATTGACAGTTAGAATGAGTTAATGCAGCAAGTCAATATTTGCAGTGTTGCCCCTTCTTCTTCAAGACCTCTGTAATTCTCCCTGGCATGCTCTCAATCAACTTTTGGACCAAATCCTGACTGATAGCAGTCCATTCTTGCATAATCAATGCTTGCATTTTGCCAGAATTTGTTGGTTTTTGTTTGTCCACCCGTCTCTTGATGATTGACCACAAGTTCTCAATGGGATTAAGATCTGGGGAATTTCCAGGCCATGGACTCAAAATCTCTATGTTTTGTTCCATGAGCCATTTAGTTATCACCTTTGCTTTAGGGCAAGGTGCTCCATCATGCTGGAAAAGGCATTGTTGGGCGCCAAACCGCTCTTGGACGGTTGGGAGAAGTTGCTCTTGGAGGACATTCTGGTACCATTCTTTATTCATGGCTGTGTTTTAGGCAAGACTGTGAGTGAGCCGATTCCCTTGGCTGAGAAGCAACCCCACACATGAATGGTTTCAGGATGCTTTACAGTTGGCATGAGACAAGACTGGTGGTAGCGCTCACCTCTTCTCCGAATAAGCTGTTTTCCAGATGTCCCAAACAATCGAAAAAGGGATTCATCAGAGAAAATGATTTTGCCCCAGTCCTCAGCAGTCCACTCCCTGTACCTTTTGCAGAAAATCAGTCGGTCCCTGATGTTTTTTCTGGAGAGAAGTGGCTTCTTTGCTGCCCTCCTTGAATCCAGCCCTTGCTCAAAGAGTCTCCACCTCACAGTGCGTGCAGAAGCACTCACACCAGCCTGCTGCCATTCCTGAGCAAGCTCGGCACTGCTGGTAGTCCGATCCCACAGCTGAAACAGTTTTAAGATACGGTCCTGGCGCTTGCTGGTCTTTCTTGGGCGCCCTGGAGCCTTTTTGACAACAATGGAAGCTCTCTCCTTGAAGTTCTTGATGATGCGATAGATTGTTGACTGAGGTGCAATTTTTGTAGCTGCGATACTTTTCCCTGTTAGGCCATTTTTGTGCAGTGCAATGATGGCTGCACGTGTTTCTTTAGAGATAACCATGGTTAACTGAA
This sequence comes from Phyllobates terribilis, assembly GCF_046119375.1. Taxonomy (NCBI): domain Eukaryota; kingdom Metazoa; phylum Chordata; class Amphibia; order Anura; family Dendrobatidae; genus Phyllobates; species Phyllobates terribilis. The sequence goes on from NW_027363318.1 coordinate 874,042, forward strand.
GAGAAACAATGATACCAAGAACCAGCCTCCTTTTAAAGTGTGCAGTGATGTCATTCTTACTTAATAATGACTGATTGATCGCCATCCCTGTCCTCATCAACACTCACACCTGTGTTAATGGATCAATCACTAAAACGATGTTAGCTGCTCCTTTTAAGGCAGGACTGCAATGATGTTGAAATGTGTTTTGGGGGTTAAAGTTCATTTTCTGGGCAAATATTGACTTTGCAAGTACAGTAATTGCTGTTAAGCTGATCACTCTTTGACATTCAGGAGTATATGCAAATTGCCATTACAAAAAATGAAGCAGTAAACTTTGGAAAAATTACTATTTGTCTCATTCTCAATACTTTTGGCCATGACTGTATATATATATATATATATATATATATATATATATATATATATATATATATATATATATATATATATATATATATATATATAGGTTTGTGTAGGATACTCCAAGTGCGGATATGACTTAAAAATTGTACAATGAAATTGTAAAATTCTGTATTATTTATTATATTGGGGTTGGTCACTTTATATAAAAAAATTCCAAAAGGGTGATAAAATGTAATGTTTGGCACATACAACTATAGATTACTTCCCCGAAGTTTGCCTTCTTCCTAAGGTGCGCCTGGAGGCCATGTTTCTCCCCAGGTAAGTTATACACCTCTACCCATCTACGTGATGTACAAGAAAACATGATTCATCAGACCAGAACCCTTTCTTCTATTACTCTATGGTTCAGTTCTGATGCCCATATACCCTTGTAGGTGCTTTTGGCTGTAACCGGGTCAGCATGACAATGACCAGTGTGCATCTCCATATGTAATAAGCTGCAATACTTTATCCTGACATCTTTTCTTCATAGCCAAAACTTAATTTTTCAGCAATATGTGCCACAGTATTTCTTCTGCAGCACCGGACCAGCTGGGGCTACTGTACCTTTCGTTCCACACAAGTATCAATGAGCCTTGGGCGCCCATGACTCCGCCACCTGCTCACCGGATGTTCCACCCTGGTAGGCACTAACTATTGTATGCCAGGCACACCCCACAACACCTGCTGTTTTTGAGATCTTCTGACAACCCTCATGGGGGCACCTCTGACAAGGAGAATATTGAGATCTCTAGACATCATGATTTGTCCATTGAAAATGGAGCTGTTTAGGGAATAGAGCGCACAGAACATAGGGAAAAAAAACAGTGGAGGGGGAAAGAAATAATTTGAGGTGCTCACCTGGAGGGATTGTGAGAGTCACAGCTCCTAAACCAGGAGTAATATAACGCTAGCTGCCATCTATAAGAAATATCTTTTATGTATTCTTTTACCCTATGCACAAAATAAACGTTCATGGAAAACTATGAATTGGCAGCAGCGTGTGCAATGTCCTCAAGGGCCAACATACATACGCTGAAAGTAGATTTGCAAATAACATTTTTCGCTGTTGCCCGTTCCTGTGGCACCATTAATGTACTAGGCCTTAATGAGTTTGGTGACATAACGTCTTGTGATCGCTATTTTAACTCTCTAAGAACCAGGGAGTTTTTTATTTAAGCGCTTTTTGTGTTTATGGAGCTGACGTTTTTATTGATACCAATTTGGAGCACATATAACGTTTTGCTAGCTTTGTATTGGATTTTTTTTGTTAAGTGAGGTGACAAAGAACCCACAATTTTGGCATTTTGATTTTTTTTTTCTGCAATGTTTACCGTAAAGGTTAATTACCATAATTCCATAATTTGATACATCTGACTTTTACGGATGTGGCGATACCAAATGTTTATTTTTCCATTTCTTTGTTTTTAATAGGGAAAACGTGGGATAGTTAAAAATTATCTATTTTTTATATTTTGACTTTTTATTTTTTTTTCATTTTTTTTGTACCCATTAGTGGACTTAAACATGTGATCCTTGGATTGCTTATATATACTGTAATACCACAGTATTGCGGTATTTACTAGAAATCATGGTTGCCTATGGCACTCAGTCTGCTGTAAAAAGTACTAAGATGGGCCTTAAAGGTAAAGGCATTTTGCCCATAGCGGTAGACCACGTGGCCACTATGGCGCTCATTAGCTGGGAAAGCCTGATGCTACAGGGCTTTCTTCTTCCGCATATCATTCTTTGAAAGATGGCCTTTGTTCCTCATCATTCAGCCTGTGCGTCTGTGCTCGAAGTCTCAGCACTGCAGGTGCAATGACGTCACTAGATCGGGCCCTCTGTGCGGAGTTTTTTTTTATTTTGGCAACAAGAAAAGCGTATACTGTGGGATCCATCATACATGATGTGGGGCGGCCATCATACTGTGTGAGCGAACTGTTGGGGGCCATCATACTGTGTGAGCGAACTGTGGAAGACATCATACTGTGTGTGTATATGTGTGGGGGGCTGTAAGAGCATCATACTGTGTGTGTGTGTGGGGGGGGAGTAGTGTAGGTGCATTATACTGGTGGGGTTTGCCATGGGGTCATCATGTTGTCCATGTAAGGACTACTGTGGGAGAAAATTATGACAGGAGATTCACTCCGAGGTATCGCACCGTGTGTGGAGGGCAGCATACTCTATGGGGTTTATTAAAATGGTATCAGTGTGTGCAAACAAGAGGAATCAGTAGCAGGGGCATTATTTCTGTGTCCAAGCCACAAAACATGTCCTCTCCCTGTATTTAAAAGTTGGAAAGTAGGCCCTTGTGTGACTGCATCAATATGTTATAACCCTGCCTAGTCCATCAATATAGACTCTTGGTATGGGGCCCCATGATTTCTATGAACGCCTCTGCTTAAGCTGGCCCCCGGCTGCTGTGGTAACCCATCGATTAACAGCGCACATTCAAAATAGTTAACAGACACCATCAGCTTCTTGTGGAGTTCCTGAGCCACCTCCACACACGCAGGCTCCTTCTCAGGATGTTCATTCACATCCTAATGCGGTGAGAGGTTACATATAAAAATAAAATCCTAAAATCTTGGAATTTTTGCTTTGCCCACTAATACTCCATTTACACAGACAGATTAGTGGCAGTAAACCACCACTAACTGGTAAATATTTACTGATTGTCGGAGGTTTAGAAGCCTGTTTACACAGGAAAACCATGCTAAATGATGTGCGTTGAACGTTCAGAAGGCGTAAGCTTTGCAGCTCCTCAGAAGAATTTTTTATTTTTACCAGGAGACCTGGACCCCCCGTGGTCTAGAGGTCTCAGGGGGTCTCAGCGCTGCTGGGACCCCTGGCCCTCCCCTGGCGGATCTGCGTACCCCCTAAGGAGGTCCCCGCATAAGCCTGCCGGCCCCGGGGGATACAGGGTGCTCCCTGGCGGAGACGCACACTGCATCTAGGGGTCCCTGCGAGCTCCGCCGTGGGGGGGAGCGAAGGGCCATGGCGTCACACATCCCTGGGGGTCCCTGTGGCGCTCAGCTGGGTAAGTGCCCTGTGTGTGTGTGTGTTACTGTCTTATGGTGACTGCACCTTTTGTCTTTTCAGGCAGAGGTGTAATACTGGAGAATGCACATCACCGCTGCTGTTAGCAGGGGAGCGGGTCAGAGGAGCGCGGGCTCCGTTAGTGTAACGGGGGGGCGTGGCTTATGTTCTTGGCTGCCTGCCATCGTCTGTGCAGACAGGAAGCGCCTGGAAAGCGCGCGCTGGGCAGTCCCCGCCCCCCTCCTGCCTTCCTTCTCTTCGGCTCTGCAAACGGCCATTGCCTCACGGAGCTCAGCGCTGTCCTCTCCCTCCCCCCTGCTCTCCGCTCTCACACACAGGCTCCAGGAAGCTGGTGAGTCATCTGTTTGTCTCATCTCTACAGCACAGAGCGCTGCTGTCTTCTCTGCTGCATGCACACCTTAGTCCTTTTAAGGCAAGGTGCATTGCGTGTTCAGCAGCATTAACCCCTTCTGGCCATCATCAGAAAACCTTTTTTCTGCAATGCTGGGGTAGCTTTTCTCCCTCTAAGGAGAATCTTTAACCCTTCAGTGCTTGGTAAATTGTTTTGTGGGAACAGGCTGTGATAGCAGGATCTCACTTCCCCGGTTACTGTGCTCTTGTAAGGGGTTATTACTGCTCTTTCCGCGATGCTCGCTACTGAGTAGGGGGCATGTCGGATCAGGGTCCAGGCGGCGCGGACCTCTCTCCCGGCCCGCTTCAGGATCGGTCACGCGTATCTGATATGCCGGGGTTGACGGCGTCAGGTTCGTCTCTGGTCAGGGGCCTCAGTGATGTTAAAGCGCTCACTCGCTCCATTGACAGTCTGTCTGACCTCCTGGGTCACTGGGTATCAGCTAAGTCCCTACCGGCGCGGGGCAAGAAGCGCCACAGGCCTGTGGTGGCGCTGTCTCCTCCGCGCAGCGCATCAAAGGCTTCGGATTCACCGACAAGCTCTGCTGGTGAGATCTCCGATTCTGATGAAGAGGATCGGCAGGGTCGCTCGGCTTCGCTTTCAGGCCACGTGGATGCTCTTATTGGAGCCATGCGGGAAGTGTTATAGCTGTCTGAAGAGGTGACGAGGCCGGGCAAGTCGGCCCGGCTGTATCAGGAGTCGCGTCGGGCTCGTTCGACACTGCCAGCGCACGATGAACTTAACGAGGCGGTGGAGAGAGAATGCCTGTGTCCGGATAAGCGCTTCCAAGGGATGCGGTTTTTTGATGCCCTGTATCCCTGCTCCACAGAGACGATCGCTAATTGGGTCCCCTCTCCTGAAGTGGACGTGCCATTGTCTCAGCTGAGCAAATCTTCTTTGCTTCCGGTTAAAGGGAAGGCGAGTCTACAGGATCCGCTGGACAGAAGGACGGAGTTAGCGGCGAAGTCCATCTACGAGGCCGTGGGTCATGGATTCCGAGCGGCCTTGGGGGCCATGTGGGGACAGCCTGTACATCTAGTGCACTAGTTAGGCGTTGGGCCAGATGGTGATGCTGAGCAGTGTCTGCCCTGGCTGGACCAGAATGGGAGACCACAGAATCCACAGATGATTCTGACCCAATTTCATGCCCAGCACATGCCTGACACCTAACATTATACTGGTGAGTAGTGTTGAGCGATACCTTCCGATATCAGGAAATATCGTATCGGATTGGATCGGGCCGATACCCAAAAAGTATCGGATATCGCCGATTCCGATACCGGAAACCAATGCAAGTCAATGGGACACAAATATCGGAATGAAAATAAACCCTTTCTTTCCTTGTAGGTTAATTCTACATGAAGGAAAACAACTAAGAATAATGTAGAATGACATGAAAAGCCGGCAATTCATCAGCGGCATTCACCGGTACCCGACAATTTACAACAGAAAGAATAGAGCTTCACACATAGATTAGATAGATAGAAACATGTCAGTCACATATATATGAAGTACTGTGACAGTGTTGCTTACTGTACTTGTCATTTAGTGTAAAGGATTTATTAAAAAAAATATTAGTGTTTTCGTGCACCGTCTCTTTAAAAAAGCCGGCCGGCAATTCAGCATCTGTACCCGACAATTTATAACAGACAGAATAGAGCTTCACACATAGATTAGATAGATAGAAACATGTCAGTCACATATATAAGAAGTACAGTGACAGTGTTGCTTACAGAACTTGTCATTTAGTGTAAAGGATTTATTTAAAAAAATAATAGTGTTTTCATGCACCGTCTCTTTAAGAAAGCCGGCCGGCAATTCAGCATCTGTACCCGACAATTTAGAATAGAAGGAATAGAGAATCACACATAGATTAGATAGATAGAAACATGTCAGTCACATATATATGAAGTACAGTGACAGTGTTGATTACTGTACTTGTCATTTAGTGTTAAAATAAAGGATTTATTTAAAAAAAAATTGGCGTGGGGTTCCCCTTAATTTTAGGCTCTAGCGGAGGTTAAGCAGACAGCTGGGGCAAATGTTTGAAGCCTGGGAAGGGGGTAATACCCACGGAGCTTCCCAGGCTACTAATATCAGCCCCCAGCTGAATACCTAGCCTTTACTAGCTATTAAAATGGGGGACCCCCCAAAAAAAATGACGTGGGGTCCCCCCTAATTTAATAGCTAGCACAGGCTAGGCAGACAGCTGGGGGCTGATATTAATAGCCCAGGAAGGGTGCCATGAATATTGGCCCCCTCCCAGGCTAGAAACACCAGCCGTCAGCCGCCCCAGAAATGGCGCATCCATAGGATGCGCCAATTCTGGCACTTAGCCTCGCTCTTCCACGCTGCCCTGGTGCGGTGGCAGGGGGTAATAGGGTTGGGGTTGATGTCAGCTTATAATGCCAGCTGACATCAAGCCCAGGTTAGTAATGGAGAGGCGTCTATAAGACACCCCCATTACTAACCCCATAGTCAAAGTTAAAAGAAAACACAAACACCCAGAATAAAGTCCTTTAATTGAAATAAAGACACAATTCTTTATTGTTCTAAATTAAACCATACTTACCATCACGCCCATTCCAGCTGAAGCCAACGATCTCCTGCAATAAAAGAAAAATAATAAAGCAACCTCATCCTTACCTTTCGATGGTTCCCAGGACAGCTCCAGCTCTGCTACATCGAGATGACAGGCTGGACCGCAGCAGAAAGCTGCCATCCAGCCTGTCATCCCGCAGACACTGAGAAGCGCAGGCATGCTTGCGCTCCTCAGTGTCTCTCTGTGACGTCATCCAGATGAGCCGAGTTCATGTCCAATGAACTCAGCTCACCTCATGCACGTCACTGACAGCGTGGGAAAATTCTCCTGCACTCAGCGCTTCAGCGTGAGAATTCTCCCACGCTGTCAGTGACATACATGAGGTGAGGTCATGTCCAATGAACTCAGCTCACCTCATGCACGTCACTGACAGCGTGGGAAAATTCTCACGCTGAAGTGCTGAGTGCAGGAGAATTTTCCCACGCTGTCAGTGACGTACATGAAGTGAGCGGAGTTCATTGGACATGACCTCGGCTCATCTGGATGCCGTCACAGCCAGACACTGAGGAGTGGAAGTATGCCTGCGCTTCTCAGTGTCTGCGGGATGACAGGATGGATGGCAGCGTTCTGCTGCGGTCCAGCCTGTCATCTCGATGTAGCAGAGCTGAAGCTGTCCTGGGAACCATGGAAAGGTAAGGATGAGGTTGCTTTATTATTTTACTTTTATTGCAGGAGATCGTTGGCTTCAGCTGGAATGGGCGTGGTGGTAAGTATGGTTTAATTTAGAACAATAAAGAATTGTGTGTTTATTTCAATTAAAGGACTTTTTTCTGGGTGTTGTGTTTTTTTAAATACTTTACTAGAAATTCATGGTGGTCATGTCTAATATTGGCGTGACCCCATGAATTTTGGGCTTAGGGCCAGCTGATAATGCCAAGCTGGCCTTAACCCCTTTATTACCCAGTGAGCCACCGCACCAGGGCCCTGGATGAGTTGGGTACAGCGCCAGAAGATGGCGCTTCTATGAACGCGCCATTTTCTGGGGCGGCTGCGGACTGCAATTTGCAGCGGGGGTGGCCCAGAAAGCTTGGGTCTCCCTGCGCTGCGGATTCCAGCCCCCAGCTGCCTAGTTGTATCTGGCTGGGCACAAAAATAGGGCGAAGCCCCACGCATTTTTTTTTAAAATTATTTCATGAAATTCATGGAATAATTAAGAAAAAAAGGGCTTCCCTATATTGTTGTGTCCAACCAGGTACAAATAGGCAGCTGGTGGTTGGGGGCAGCCTGTTCCTGCCTGCTGTACCTGGCTGGACACAAATATAGGGCGAAGCCCCACGTCAATTTTTTTTAAAATAAGTCCTTTATTTTAACACTAAATGACATTTGAGGAGTTAATAAAGATGCAGTCCCTAAATTATTATTTATTTTTTAATTAATTTTTCCCAAAACTTTTGACGTGGGCTTCGCCATATTTTTGTATGCCAGCCAGGTACAGCATCCAGCTTCTATGAACGCGCCATTTTCCGGGGTGGCTGCGCACTGCAATTTTCAGCGGGGGGAGGGGGGGGGCAGAAAGCTTGGGCCTCCCTGCGCTGCAGATTCCATCCCCCAGCTGCCTAGTTGTACCTGGCTGGACACAAAAATAGGGAGAAGCTTCACGTATTTTTTTTTTTTAATTATTTCATGAAATTCATGAAATAATTAAGAAAAAAAGGGCTTCCCTATATTGTTGTGTCCAACCAGGTACAAATAGGCAGCTGGTGGTTGGGGGCAGCCCGTTCCTGCCTGCTGTACCTGGCTGGACACAAATATAGTGCGAAGCCCCACGTCAATTTTTTTTAAATCATTTCAGGAAATTCATGAAATAATTTAAAAAAATTGATGTGGGGCTTCGCCCTATATTTGTGTCCAGTCAGGTACAGCAGGCAGGAACGGGCTGCCCCCAACCACCAGCTGCCTATTTGTACCTAGCCGGACACAACAATATAGGGAAGCCCTTTTTTTCTTAATTATTCCATGAATTTCATGAATTTAAAAAAAAAAAAACGTGGAGCTTCGCCCTATTTTTGTGTCCAGCCAGGTACAACTAGGCAGCTGGGGGCTGGAATCTGCAGCGCAGGGAGGCCCAAGCTTTCTGGGCCCCACCCGCTGCAAATTGCAGTCCGCAGCCGCCCCAGAAAATGGCGCGTTCATAGAAGCGCCATCTTCTGGCGCTGTACCCAACTCATCCAGGGCCCTGGTGCGGTGGCTCACTGGGTAATAAAGGGGTTAAGGCCAGCTTGGCATTATCAGCTGGCCCTAAGCCCGAAATTCATGGGGTCACGCCAATATTAGACATGACCACCATGAATTTCTAGTAAAGTATTTAAAAAAAACACAAACACCCAGAAAAAAGTCCTTTAATTGAAATAAACACACAATTCTTTATTGTTCTAAATTAAACCATACTTACCATCACGCCCATTCCAGCTGAAGCCAACGATCTCCTGCAATAAAAGAAAAATAATAAAGCAACCTCATCCTTACCTTTCCATGGCTCCCACGACGGCTCCAGCTCTGCTACATCGAGATGACAGGCTGGACCGCAGCAGAACGCTGCCATCCAGCCTGTCATCCCGCAGACACTGAGAAGCGCAGGCATACTTCCACTCCTCAGTGTCTGGCTGTGACGGCATCCAGATGAGCCGACAATGAACTCGGCTCACCTCATGTACGTCACTGACAGCGTGGGAGAATTCTCCTGCACTCAGCGCTTCAGCGTGAGAATTTTCCCACGCTGTCAGTGACGTGCATGAGGTGAGGTCATGTCCCATGAACTCGGCGCACCTCATGCACGTCACTGACAGCGTGGGAGAATTCTCACGCTGAAGCGCTGAGTGCAGGAGAATTTTCCCACGCTGTCAGTGACGTGCATGAGGTGAGCTGAGTTCATTGGACATGACCTCGGCTCATCTGGATGACGTCACAGAAAGACACTGAGGAGCGCAAGCATGCCTGCGCTTCTCAGTGTCCGCGGGATGACAGGCTGGATGGCAGCGTTCTGCTGCGGTCCAGCCTGTCATCTCGATGTAGCAGAGCTGAAGCTGTCCTGGGAACCATGGAAAGGTAAGGATGAGGTTGCTTTATTATTTTACTTTTATTGCAGGAGATCGTTGGCTTCAGCTGGAATGGGTGTGGCGGTAAGTATGGTTTAATTTAGAACAATAAAGAATTGTGTCTTTATTTCAATTAAAGGACTTTTTTCTGGGTGTTTGTGTTTTTTTTAAATACTTTACTAGAAATTCATGGCGGTCATGTCTAATATTGGCGTGACCCCATGAATTTCGGGCTTAGGGCCAGCTGATAATGCCAAGCTGGCCTTAACCCCTTTATTACCCAGTGAGCCACCGCACCAGGGCCCTGGATGAGTTGGGTACAGCGCCAGAAGATGGCGCTTCTATGAACGCGCCATTTTCCGGGGCGGCTGCGGACTGCAATTTGCAGCGGGTGGGACCCAGAAAGCTTGGGTCTCCCTGCGCTGCAGATTCCAGCCCCCAGCTGCCTAGTTGTACCTGGCTGGACACAAAAATAGGGCGAAGCGCCACACATTTTTTTTTTTAATTATTTCATGAAATTCATGGAATAATTAAGAAAAAAAGGGCTTCCCTATATTGTTGTGTCCGGCTAGGTACAAATAGGCAGCTGGTGGTTGGGGGCAGCCCGTTCCTGCCTGCTGTACCTGGCTGGACACAATTATAGGGCGAAGCCCCACATAATTTTTTTTTAATTATTTCATGAATTTCCTGAAATAATTAAAAAAAAATTGACGTGGGGCTTCACACTATATTTGTGTCCAGCCAGGTACAGCAGGCAGGAACGGGCTGCCCCCAACCACCAGCTGCCTATTTGTACCTAGCCGGACACAACAATATAGGGAAGCCCTTTTTTTCTTAATTATTCCATGAATTTCATGAAATAATTAAAAAAAAAAAAACGTGGAGCTTCTCCCTATTTTTGTGTCCAGCCAGGTACAACTAGGCAGCTGGGGGATGGAATCTGCAGCGCAGGGAGGCCCAAGCTTTTTGCCCTCCCCCCCCCCGCTGAAAATTGCAGTCCGCGGCCGCCCCGGAAAATGGCGCGTTCATAGAAGCTGGATGCTGTACCTGGCTGGCATACAAAAATATGGCGAAGCCCACGTCAAAAGTTTTGGGAAAAATTTATTAAAAAATAAATAATAATTTAGGGACTGCATCTTTATTAAGTCCTCAAATGTCATTTAGTGTTAAAATAAAGGATTTATTTAAAAAAAAAATGGCGTGGGATCCCCCATAATTTTAGTCTCTAGCGGAGGTTAAGCAGACGGCTGGGGCAGATGTTTGAAGCCTGGGAAGGGGGTAAAACCCACGGAGCTTCCCAGGCTACTAATATCAGCCCCCAGCTGAATACCTAGCCTTTACTAGCTATTAAAATGGGGGACCCCCCAAAAAAAAATGACGTGGGGTCCCCTCTATTTTAATAGCTAGCAAAGGCTAGGCAGACAGCTGGGGGCTGATATTAATAGCTCAGGAAGGGTGCCATGAATATTGGCCCCCTCCCAGGCTAGAAACACCAGCCGTCAGCCGCCCCAGAAATGGCGCATCCATAGGATGCGCCAATTCTGGCACTTAGCCTCGCTCTTCCACGCTGCCCTGGTGCGGTGGCAGGGGGTAATAGTGGTGGGGTTCATGTCAGCGCCAGCTGCCATGAAGCCCAGGTTAGTAATGATGGCCGTCTATATGACACCCCCATTACTAACCTACAAAGTGTTAAAAAGAAAAAACACACTACACCCAGAAAAAAATAATTTATTTGAAATAAAACACCATTTTATTTAATTCTTAGTTTACTAAAAAAAAAATAGTTACCTGTCCACGTTCCTGCGCTGATCTCCCATGCACAGCTGTCACATCTGGAGATGGTGACAGCTGTGCATGGCTGCTGTAAGCTCACGCTGCCGGGAACACGTCCGCTCCCGGCAGCGGGAGCCACTGACTGAGGTCACCGGAGTGCATTCAGGCAGCGCAGCTCCGGAGACCTCCTTTACGGCAGTGCTGTACCGTGGGAATTTCTCACGATACAGCAGTGCCGTAAAGGAGCTAACCGGAGCAGCGCTGCCTGAACTCCGGTGAACCCTTACGGCCCCGTCATTCTAGCGGCGGCAGCGGTTCAGAGCGGTCACATTCTATGTGGCTGCTCTGAACTGGAGATCTTCGTGGGACACTCGTGGACTACTACGGAGGGGTAAGGATAAGGTTGTGGTTTATTATTTTATATTTTATTACAGGAGATCGATGGCTTCGGGGAATTAGGTGTCTAGGTGAGTATAGGTGTAGTTTTTTATTTTTTACTTTATTTTAGGTGACGATCGGCGGGGACAGGTAATGTATGAACTAATTTCTTTTAGGTAACCACTGGCCACCAATGACATGTATCTAACATTTATTGGGGACACAGTAGGGCAATTTAAATAGCAGGATCAGGCTGATGGGAACTACTGCTCCCATCGAGCTGATCCTGCTGGCAGGAGTGGACGGGGGACAGACATAGGCCGATGGGAGTAGTAGTGTCACATCGGCCTATGTCTGCCCGCACACACACCCGCACACACACACCCCGCACACACACCCGCACACACACCCCGCACACACACACACCCCGCACACATCGCACAGACACCGCGCACACACACCCCGCACACACACCCCGCACACACACCCGCACACACACACCCGCACACACACACCCCGCACACACACCCGCACACACACACCCGCACACACACCCCGCACACACACACACACCCGCACACATCGCACAGACACCGCGCACACCCGCACACACACCCCGCACACACACCCCGCACACACACACACCCCGCACACACTAATCATGACGGGTCCGGGAGGTGAGGCTGACCTGTGCGGCCGTGGGAAAGTTCATGTGAGTTCATGCAGTCAAGCATGAACTCACATGAACCCTCTAAGGGCACCGCGGCTACTTCAAATGAACAGCTGATCGGCATCACCTGATACCTCAGCTGTTCATTTGAAATAACCGGCGGGAAAGCGCAGCACAGAACGGGAAAGCCGGCGGTGAAGTCTTTTCACTGCCGGCTTCCCCGCCCGGGTCCTTCGCTCCTTGGTGCTGCGCTCCCCGCCCGGTCCTAATTTACGATCGGGATGGGAGGTGGCGAGGGGAGCGGAGGATCGGGGTGGGAGGCTGCGGGGAAGCAGTATGGGGCTGCGTGATTGTTTAAAAGCCGGCGGCTTTTTACCGCGCGCCGGCTTTTAAACAATCAGGAGAATTCTCCCACGCTGGGATGGCATTCTGATGACAAGCTGGATCGCAGCTGAGCGCTGCCATCCAGCTTGTCATCCTTCAGAGACACTGCAGAGCGCAGGCATTATGGGAACTTCCGATTCCGGTATTCGATATTATAAAAGTATCGGAATTAAGTATCGGAATTCCGATACAGTGAATATCGGCCGATACCCGATATTTCAGTATCGGAATGCTCAACACTACTGGTGAGGCTTCCCTGAGATGGTTGGATCAGCTGCGGTCAGCATGGCAAGATGGGACTCCGCTGTCTGACGTGGAAAGGCTCTTCCAGCTGTTGGAAGAGGTGGCCCGATATAGCAGAGACGCAGTGCTGGATACTACTTTGTTTCTGTCCAGGGCTCAAGCCTCGGCCGTCACAGTCAGTAGAGCACTGTGGCTCAAACAGTGGACTGGAGACGCAGTATCCAAACAAGGTTTGCTTACTCTGGCGTACAAGGGCGGTCTGCTTTTTGGTTCGGACCTCACGGAGCTGATTGCTAAGGCCAAGGATGTGGCTTTGCCACAGCGGAAAGCAGCGGCCTCTACGTCTGACAGGTCAAGTGCCGGTAGTGGTCGTCGGTCCTTTCGACCCAGGGGACGATTCGATCAGCCCTCTTGGAGATTGGGTCGTCCCTCGTCTTCCGGTAAGAAGTCCACCCAGAAATCCCGTACTCCCTGGAAACAGCATTTCCGTCGGGACAAAAGGGAGGCTGACAAAAAGCCCGCTAAGGCGGACTGACGCCAGGATCCCTCTCGAGGGCTCTCGGGTGGGAGGTCGGCTGCTACAATTCGGGTCGGTTTGGGCGTCCCACGAATCGGACGCCTGGGTGACACGGGTTGTGTCAGCGGGCTATTTCATAGAGTTTCACTCTCTACCCCCGGACAGGTTTCGTCAGTCTCGCATCCCGTCCGTGCCCAAGCTGGCTGCTGCTCTGCTGCGGGAGGTCAACTCTCTTCTGCAGCAGGGTGTAGTGGTTCCGTTTCCGCCGGAGGACCGGGGAAGGGGGTTTTTACTCTAACCTTTTTGTGGTCCCCAAAAAAGGAGGACAAGTTTCATCCCATTCTGGACCTCAAGGATTTGAATCTTCATGTCCGAATCCGGAAATTCCGTATGGAGTCTCTTCGCTCCGTCGTGGCGGCCTTGTCGCAGTACGATTTTTTGGTGTCGATCGACATCCGCGACGCCTATTTGCATGTCCCTGTTGGCAGGGCTCACCAGTGCTTCCTGCGCTTCGCCGTAGGGCAGGCCCATTACCAATTTGTGGCCCTACCTTTCGGGTTGGTCTCGGCGCCCAGGGTTTTTACAAAGGTTCTGGCGCCGCTCATGGCGCTCCTTCGAAAGCAAGGAGTTCCGATTCTCCCCTACCTGGACGACCTGTTAATTGTGGCGCCCACAGCGGAGGAGGCAGTGACAGCTCGCGATCTCTCCCTTCAGCACCTGGAAGACTTCGGGTGGCTGGTCAATTGGAAGAAGTCGTCATTGGAGCCGTCGCAGTCAATCCTGTTCTTGGGGATGCATTTCGACACCGTACGGGCAGTGGTGTCCCTCCCTCCGGACAAACAAGCGAACCTTCGTCACCACGTCCAGGCTATGAGGTCGGTGAGGGCGATGTCCCTTCGGAAGTGCATGCGCCTTCTGGGTCTGATGGTGGCAGCAATGGAAGCGGTGCCGTTTGCACAATTTCATTCCCGGGATCTCCAAGATCTTATTCTGACCCGTTGGGACCGATCGCCGACTTCGCTGGATCGCTGTGTCGTCATCTCCCGCAGGGTGCGAGAGTCTCTTGGATGGTGATTACGTCTGGAGGCTCTATCCCTGGGGAAATCCCTTCTTCTCCCACGGTGGTCGGTGATTACCACCGATGCCAGCCTGACTGGCTGGGGGGGGGGGTTTGGAACGACCTCTGGGTTCAGGGGGTCTGGTCGTCAGAGGAGTCGTCTCTGCCAATCAACATTCTGGAGTTGAGAGCAATATTTCTCTGCCTCCGACATTGGACGGTCCCTTTGAGCGGTCTGCCGGTCCGGATTCAGACGGACAATGCGACAGCAGTCGCGTATATCAACCATCAGGGCGGGACGAGGAGTTCCAGACTCATGATGGAGGTCTCTCAGATCCTGCTTTGGGCCGAGTTCAGGGTTCCAGTCATCTCCGCGTTTCACATCCCGGGTGTGCTGAATATCTCGGCGGACTTCCTCAGTCGCGAGCGGGTAGATCCCGGAGAATAGAGTCTTCATCCGGAGGTTTTTACTCTGCTGTGCTCCCGTTGGGGGACTCCCCAAGTGGACTTGATGGCATCCAGGCTGAACGCCAAGATTCCGACAATCATGTCCAGGTACAGGGACCCGGAGGCTGTGGCGGTAGATGCTCTAGTGGCCCCGTGGGACCAGTTCGAGCTGATCTATGTGTTTCCGCCGGTATCCTTACTTCCTCTGGTGATCAGGCGGATCAATCTCGAACGAGTATCGGCGATTTTGGTGGCGCCGGATTGGCCGCGGAGGGTGTGGTATTCAACGCTGGTGTCTCTTCTGGCAGCGCCTCCGTTTCCACTGCCTCTTCGCCCGGACCTGTTAACTCAAGGGCCCATTCGTCATCCGGACCTGAAGTCACTTCGTTTGACGGCGTGGCTCTTGAGACCGAAATCTTGACCCGTCGTGGGTTTTCGTCCGAGGTCATTGCCACCTTGCGGGCGGCCAGAGGTCCAGCTACGACTAGTATTTATCACAGAACTTGGGAGGCCTTCTATTCATGGTGTTCTGGATCGTCAAGGAACCCGAGGGTTTTTTCCATTCCCAACTTCTTGGCCTTTCTGCAATGTGGTCTGGTCAAGGGTCTAGCAGTTAGTACCTTGCGGGGTCAGGTCTCTGCACTATCCGGGCTTTTTCGGAAGGCTATTGCCTCACGCAGGGATGTGCGTTCATTTTTTCGCGGGGTTGCACATCAGTTTCCGCCTCGGAGGGCGGTTGTGGCTCCTTGGCGGCTCAATTTAGTTTTGGAGGCTCTTCAGCATGGGCCGTTTGAGCCTATGGATTCAGCTACGCTTTACTTGCTTTCTTGGAAGGTGGCCTTCCTGGTGGCGGTCACCTCTTTAAGAAGGGTTTCGGAGTTGGCGGCACTGTCTTGCTCGCCCCCTTTTTTGGAATTCCACCCGGATCGTGTGGCGCTTCGTACCCGTGGAGATTTTTTACCTAAAGTGGTGTCGCGTTTTCCACCTCAATCAGGACATCCTGTTGCCTTCCCTCTGTCCGAAACCAAAGAGTCTGAAGGAGCGGGCCTTGCACTCGTTTGATTTGGTGCGGGCATTGAAGTTCTATCTTTCAATCACGCAAGGGTTTCGAAAATCGGATTCTCTGTTTGTGATTCCTGCTGGTCGTCGCCGTGGTCAGCGGGCTTCCAAGGACACTATCGCTCGGTGGATATGTTCGGCTATCCTGGAGGCGTACCGGCTCAAGGGCGAGCCTTGTCCGGTTAAGGTTCAAGCTCATTCCACGAGAGCTGTTGGTTCGTCGTGGGCTTTTCGTCAGGGGGCTTCGGCAGCGCAGCTCTGCCGGGCGGCTACCTGGTGCTCCGTTCACACTTTTACTAAATTTTATAAAGTGAACGTGAGTGCTTCCGCCAATGCGGCCTTGGGACGCAGGGTCCTGCAGGCGGCAGTGGTTTAGGTTATCTCTTTATTTTTTGTTCGGCGCTTGTTGCGCACTTGCCTAAGTTGTTGGGGTGTTGGCGATCCTGCCACTGTTTCCCACCCTTGAGTTTTGGACTGCTTTGGGACTTCCCACTAATAATGGATCTGTGTCTCCCTTCCTTCCCTTCTGCTGCTGAAAGACGGATTTTGGTAAGACCTTACCTGTAAAATCCTTTTCAGCGAAGGAAGGAAGGGAGACACAGCACCCTCCCATGGCAGAAGTGTATTATGGTTTTTCTAGATGCGGCGCGACTCCCTCCTGATGGCGGTCATCTGGTCTGGGGTTGGCGCACTAGGGCTCTGTTCCAGCATTGCCAGCTCATCGCAGTTGTCAGGTCCAGTAAGTAGTGCCTGGGACTGTGTGTTTTCATGCTGTTATATACATAACCTGTTCTCTCACATTTATGAATTTTCAGAAGGGGTTGTGTTGTTCCCCTGGTGTTGTCTGCTCTTCCTTAGCTTGTGTACGGACTGGAGAACATGGGAGTAGGAGGAGCCTAAGCTGGAGGGGCCGGTTGTCACTTTTTCT
Source organism: Phyllobates terribilis (assembly GCF_046119375.1). Taxonomy (NCBI): domain Eukaryota; kingdom Metazoa; phylum Chordata; class Amphibia; order Anura; family Dendrobatidae; genus Phyllobates; species Phyllobates terribilis. The sequence continues at coordinate 890,973 of NW_027363318.1, forward strand.
AAATCTGAGGTGAACTATCCTGTGGGGCTCCGCCTACCCCCACTAGTAATGGATCTGTGTCTCCCTTCCTTCCTTCGCTGAAAAGGATTTTACAGGTAAGGTCTTACCAAAATCCGTCTTTTTCTCGTTTTACCCTATAGCCTATTTACACTCCACTTCTCAGCAGCTCTCGTTTATAATCTTTCAGTGTAAATGCATATTAAGTCTCAGCATTGGCTTACCCTGCCTGTTCTGTAGAGATTCTCAGCAGCCATCTTATTATCATCACAGACAGGATTAAAATAAAAGGTAACATCTTGTCATATAGATAATACAGGATCCACCATTCACAAAAGGCGATGGTCTCAGCTGACCTTCTCCCCCCTCTCTGCACAATGACCTCTGCACAGGTCAGAGAGCATGCCTATAACCCAGTGAACATCCACAGTCTAAAGTGGTCCATATATCCACTGTAAGGCTTATCAGCTCAGGTAATATTGCCGCCTGATCATTTAGAGAGAATACAATTAGAAAAATCTTGACAATCAGAAATTAAAAACCTATTGATAAAAAAGAATATAAATGTCTGGTTTTAATAATTACAGAAATTTCTAGCTGATATATTCCTTAACATGATCAACACTCGTATAAGACGTAGATAGTACTCGGACCTCACAAGTGACCGTGGTCAGATAGTATTTAATCTAAATCACAATTAGTCAGGAAGCAGGAAACCACTAGAATAAAATTCCGCAAGTACAACAAACGTGATTGTATATTATCATGTCGTCACTGAATTTTGGGTCTTCTATCCTTTGGATTACGAGCTCGGAGAGAATGAAGACACAGGACAGGATGTTTGTGTCTAAACATACTCTAAAAACTTTATTACAAAACACAGGGCTAATATACACCCTAAAGGCAGGAAACGGATTTGCCATATATGGTTCGATTATACAGTTTAGCTGAACAAGCGAAAAAAACTAGTTTCTGTATGCTTTAAAATATTTAATTAGACTTATCTAGTTAGCAAGGTCATTTCATCTTTCTGCAAGAACACATTATTGCTACAAGAAGAAACATCTGGCCAGGGAGAATCACGTTATCTTTTTAGCAAGGACACGCTATTGATACAAGAAGGAACATTTCAGCTTGCTGTTTTTTTACTTAAAATAACTGTCAGACTTATATAGCATAGATGGGGCCTTTAAACTTGAGGGACTCCATCTTCTGCTATAACATTCCATCCTTTTGTTCCTTCATTTATCAATACGAATTTCTATGTTTTCTTTTAGTACAACGCTGAATACACATTAAAAAAAGCTTAAAAACCAAATAAACCACAAGACACATTAGCAAAACCTGTAAAATAGCTTGTACTATACCAGCCAACCACCCACCAATACCTTTAAACCAATTTGCGGGATTTAGAAAGGAAAATCTCTGTGTGGAATTATTGGCCAAAGTATCTGAACAGTTCACTCAAAAGTTTATCTCTTCCCATGAGACTGGGACAGCGAGAAAGGGTATGCTAGTGGACGTCACAGGGGCATGTGTACATATCCAACAATTAGCAATGGTCTGGTTTTGCTCCTTTAGTCCATCGATTAGAGCAAGATGGTGTCTAATGAATCTATTGTCGTCTCCATCCATGGTGCCTAACCTAGTCCATGCACCTGTGGTCGCAAGGATGCAGGTAAGTATAAACAATGTCATCAGTCTTTGTCCGCTGGTTCTCCTAGTATCTTTTTGCAATGGGATGCGTGGATCCAGGTCTCTTTTCCCTCTAACTTAACGGCTGTGCTTGTGGTCAGCAGAACTTGAAAGGGTCCATCAAACCGTGGATCTAGGCTTTTCCTCACGTGTCTTTTTATAACCACCCAGTCTCCAGGTTGCAGCGTATAGCTGCTAGAGTCTTGATCTGGATCTGGAAGAGAACTGAAGACATTATCATGTACTTGCTTAATCTTTTTGTGTAAAGTCCTCACATAGGAACTTAGCACATGGTTGTTCATTTCTAATGCTTGCGGATAGAAACACCCTAGGCTGGGTACGTTGCCAAACAATATCTCATATGGAGAGAGTCCAGTCTTTCTATTAGGCGTGTATCTTACTGAAAACAGAGCAAGTGGTAAACAGTCCGGCCATGGTTTTCCTGTCTCAGCCATGGCTTTCTGAATTTTTAATTTCAATGTCCCATTCAGTCTTTCCACTTTACCACTACTTTGTGGGTGATATGGGGTATGGAATGCTTGTTGAATTCCTAGAGCTGACATGACTTCATTCATTATTTCACCTGTGAAGTGTGTACCTCTGTCACTCTCAATTACCTCTGGTACCCCATACCTGCAGACCACCTTCGCAAGCAGTTTCTTTGCGGTTGCCGCAGCCGTGGCTTTGGCAATCGGGAAAGCCTCTGGCCATCCTGAGAACAAATCAATACAAACCAACACATATTCCCATGATCCTGACTTTGGCAGCTGAATATAATCAATTTGCAGTCTCTCGAATGGATAGAGGGGCCGGGGGTGTGTGTTTGGGTGGTGTTTTAACTACTCTACCCTGATTATGTGTAGCACATATCATGCACCCTTGTACCAGGTTTTCAATACAGGTGGAGAATCCTGGTGCCACCCAATGTTTCTGCATCACACTCATCACACCCGTTTTAGATTGGTGTGTCGGCCCATGTAGTATCTGGGCAGCTGCTGGGTACAGTGCCCTTGGAAGTCATCGTCGTGTCCCTTTCCCCCATACCCCATTTGCTTCATTCAGGCATGCACCTTCCTTTAACCACTTATCAACCTCCTCCTTTTGAGCCTGAGCCTGCATTTGGGATAAGATGTCCTCCGACACAAAGGGGTTTTTAGGGGCACTTAACTGACGTACTGTTGACCCTTGTTGCGGCTTACAGGCTGCTGTTTTTGCCGCTGCATCTGCCATCGCATTTCCTCTGCTTACCTGGTCGGTGCGTCTGGTATGTGCTCTTACCTTTATGACAGCTACTTGTTTAGGTAGTTGTAGCGCATCAATTAACTGCTGGACCGCATCAGCATTCTTAATGGGGTGTCCTGCTGCCGTCAGGAAACCTCTTGACTTCCATATTGGACCAAAATCATGCGATATACCGAATGCGTACCTAGAATCTGTGTAAATGTTAACAATACTACCTTCCGCTAGTTTACAGGCCTCGGTTAGGGCCCTAAGTTCAGCTTCTTGAGCCGACTGGTGTGGGAGCATTGGTTCTGCCTTGATTACTGCATTGAGGGAGACAACTGCATATCCAGTATGGAAGGTACCTGAATCGTCCTGATGACGGGATCCATCTACAAAAAATTCAAAATCTGCATTTTGTAATTCATGTTCAAATCCAGTAGGTAAACCTGCCGTTTCTTGTGCCATCATTTGTACACAGTCATGAGGAACTTCCTCTCTTGGATCTTCCTTAAAAAGCACAGTACCTGACTCCTCCTTTAGATCCGAGAGAGGTAACAAAGTTGCTGGATTCAGGGTAGTACACCTCTGTAAAGAAACATTGGGAGGCATTAACAGTGCACATTGTAACCTGAGATGACGTGCTGCTGAGAGGTGAGCGGGTTGCACTTGATTCAATATAGTGTAGACATCATGAGGTGTTAGAACGGTGAGTGGGTGGTCAAGAACAATGTCTGCGGATTTATGGAGTAATAGTCCAACAGCATGCAGAGCACGTACACAGGATGGTGCACCTCTGGCTACCGCATCCAATCTGCCACGAAAGTAGGCAACAGGTCTCTGATTATCACCGTGTGTTTGAGTTAAAACTCCTGCTGCATGTCCAGCTTGTTCATGAAGGTACAGAGTAAATGGGAGCTCATAATTAGGGGTACCCAAAGCTGGAGCGGCCAAAATACGGTTCTTGAGAGAATAAAAACAGTCTATTGCCTCTGATGTTAGTACAAAAGGTGTTGGGGTAAGACAGTCATAGAGGGGCTGCATTAAAACAGAGATGGCATGAATCCACTGTCTGCAATAGGAAACAAGTCCAAGAAAAGTTCTGAGGGCTGCAACATTAATGGGGACGGTGAATGCCTGTACTGCTTGTTTGCGTGCATTTGTTAAATGACGAGCTCCTGGTGTAATGCAATGTCCCAAAAAGGTGACTGAAGATTTACAAAACTGAAGCTTATCTTTCGATGCCTTGCAGCCAGCGTGATAGAGAAACAACATAAGCGATATAGTTGCACTATGACATTGTTTCCTGGAGGGGGCACAAATGAGCAGGTCATCGACATATTGCAGAACAACGATATGTGGTTCAGACCATCCCTCCAGTATTTCCTGCAGGCTTGCAGTGTACATTGTGGGTGAATTCTGGGCACCCTGTGGCAACACTGTCCATGTATATTGACTACCCTGGAATGTGAAAGCAAACAGGTACTGGCAGTCAGGATGTAATGGTACACTGAAAAATGCATTTGCCAAATAAACCACTGAAAAGCAAAGAGAATTAGAAGGTATCTGTGACAGAAGAGTATGCGGGTTGGGCACAACTGGTGTTAGAAGTTCTGTGGCTTTGTTAACCAACCGGAGGTCATGGACCATTCTATATGCGGCTGGTTGTCCTGGCACGCTCTTTTTCTTTACTGGGAACAGGGGAGTGTTGCAAGGGGACTGGGTTTTGACTAGGACTCCTCTCTGTAGTAATTTTTGGACCTGCTGGGCTATGGCATTCTCCTGAGCCGAGCTAAGGGGATACTGCTTCTGTTGAGGCAAGATGGCTCCTGGTTTTAATTTCACCATTACTGGTTGAACTCTTAACCTACCAACATCTGTTTTGCCTGAGGCCCAAAAATCATGTGGTACAGCCTGCTCCAATATCGGGGGAAACTCATTTGTCTCTTCTATGCTGGCAATATCTAGTGACATAATTTTGCAAAGGGTACTTGGTTTTAAACCTGGGGTCATGGTGACAGTGCCATCGGGATGATACTCAATATGTGCTTGTAATTGGGACAACACATCATTTCCCAAAAGGTTACATTGGCCTCGGGGCGATACCATGAGCTGGCTATGTACAGTAGCTCCTTGAATTTGCAGGGGAATTCTTTTAGTGACAGGAAGCAGGACAGACGGGGAATTGAAGGGGGTGGCAATGACATGATGTGAAAAATCAGTGTCAGTATATGGCCAATCACCTTGCGTAATTACTGAATTGTCGGCCCCCGTATCTACTTGGAAATCGATTTCATGTCCCCCTGGTAGGTTCACCTGCACTATACAACTGGGAGTTGGGGGTAAGGAGATGAGGGGGTTCATGTGCAAGCTTCCCTCATCCTATGGGGGCGTTGTTTGGTCGGCTGGAGGACCCGTACTCTGAGCATTTGGATACGGGTTGGTCCTACAGTTCTTTCTAAAATGTCCTGGCTTTTTACATCCGTAACATAGTCTCTGTCCTTCTCCTTCAGTCTGTCCTCTGCCTCTGTTGTTTCTGGGGGTCGTCTCTACTATATGTATTCTGGCAGCTCTTTTTGCCTGCGCTATGTCATGCTGTGCCCCCTGAGCTATTCTAGCTAAATCTTCTGCCTTCACTGATCTCCAGTCCGGTCTACTTGCTTTTACCTTCTCTGCAATCTCTTTCTTTAGTCCATTCATGAAAGCACTTGCTAATACCCTCTCACTAGTCTTATTCCCGGGGTTGAACCCCATTTCTGACCAGGTTTTCTTTAGTGCATAGAAATAATCCTTAGGATCTTCCTCCTTTCCCTGCACTCTATCTTCTAGTGTAACTTGCTTTTCTGCTTGCCTGTCTTGACATGCTTTTACCAACGCTGCTGCGAATAGGACTCCAGCTGCTGCATCATTAGATTCTGCATCTACGGGTCCGGTCCTATTGGCATACTGTTTTTTTGTCTCATCTATCAACCTATCATAGCGGGCTTCATCTGCCAATTTTCCCTTAATTACCCCCTGCAGATCTATTCTAGTGGCATGATACGTATCCTGTATGGTGGTGATCATTCTAGCAAAACCCATAGGGGACTGGGATGGATCTGGCAGCTGGGAGATCAGTGCCAACTGCTCTGAAGGACTCCATGGTCTATACATTAACATTGTACGAGCTTCCTGACCTGGAACCACTGCATCCCCCCCTGCTGCTGCTGCTGCTGGTGCTCCTGGCACAACTACCGTCCTCATTGGGAATAGACTAGCTGGGTGGGGTCTCGGTCCTCCACATGCCACACAGATGTCTACTGTCAAGGGGTTCTGTTGTCCACATCTGGGGCAAACCCAACATTTAGGTTCCTGGGAATTCTGGTACTGGGGTGGGGGTGACGTCGGGAGCGGACAGGGAGGAAAATCTGTCATTCCAGTTTTTGTCAGTCTGTAACGTCCGTCTCCTAATTCTTCAATCTTTCCTTCAAAATAAGCGCATGCATTCATCCATACATCTACTGTCTTCAACAGACCCTTATCTTTCAACCATCCATGATAGGAGTTAAAGAAGGATTTCCATTTCTCTCCATTCATCTCTCCATTCTCATTCATTCCCGCTTTACACAATATTTTGTCAATTCCAATCAGTGCCTGTTTCCCTTCTCTGCGTACCACTAAGTCTTTGGCTATAATGCCTTCCTTGGCATTTTGGTTCCCCATTTTTTTCGGTTCTCCTCACCTAGAAGAGTCTCCTCAGTCACTTAGACAATGGGCCACAAAGGTTTCTGAACCATTCCACTACTAGCCTCTCTAGGACTTATACGCCAACCAGAAAAACAGACCAAAAACATCAATCCCGGGACACATCCACAACACAATCATCGGATCCATACTTTCATTAAATTCTCCAAAGGATAGAAGGCAGGACTGTCAATTTATCTGAGGGATTCTACTGGTTCAAAGGGACCTGAGCCAGACAACAATCTGTTGAATTACCTGGGGAGCCGACCGCTCGGGGGTGAGGGAGTCTCTTCTATGCAGTGATATAATTAGGTAGAATATAACAGTTATTCTTACCTCAGCGCTGTATATATCACCAACAGAGAGCTTCACTCGTCCCACGTCTCGGACCGGTCGAGCACCCTTGGGTAGATTAACTCAAGGTCCCTGTTCGAGGCGCCAGCTGTCGTCACTGAATGTTGGGTCTTCTATCCTTTGGATTACGAGCTCGGAGAGAATGAAGACACAGGACAGGATGTTTGTGTCTAAACATACTCTAAAAACTTTATTACAAAACACAGGGCTAATATACACCCTAAAGGCAGGAAACGGATTTGCCATATATGGTTCGATTATACAGTTTAGCTGAACAAGTGAAAAAAACTAGTTTCTGTATGCTTTAAAATATTTAATTAGACTTATCTAGTTAGCAAGGTCATTTCATCTTTCTGCAAGAACACATTATTACTACAAGAAGAAACATCTGGCCAGGGAGAATCACGTTATCTTTTTAGCAAGGACACGCTATTGATACAAGAAGGAACATTTCAGCTTGCTGTTTTTTTACCTAAAATAACTGTCAGACTTATATAGCATAGATGGGGCCTTTAAACTTGAGGGACTCCATCTTCTGCTATAACAATCATTAGGCTATATTTAGTAGCTTTACCGAGAATTCTATAATAAAGGCTCAGTGGTCAATGTTCTCGTGTATAAAACATTCACATAACATAAAAATAAGTAACAATGCATAACACTGACGTGGTAAATATAAAGCTTCCTCCTAAAAGGAAAACCCCACGCGGGGAGAGGACCACATCTGAAGACTCGACAATGACACATTATGATGGAATGATCATCTCGGAGCTTCTCCTGCTGAGCCTTCACCTCTTTCCAGGACATCGAGGAAAAAAAGAAAATACCTGACTATTCAAGGAACCATTCCTGAATAATTCTTAGTATTCTGGGATATTTGGCTGCATCCGTTCTTTATGGAAATAAGGATCTACAAAAGCCAAACTGTTGTAAAATGCAGCAAATGTTCTATTGTGTGGTATACTGGGATCTACGGGGGCTTCAAACTCTGGGGTGACCATTATAAAGCAGCACAGAGCCCATTGTATAAACTCTACTGGTATATTTAGCTGTATTAGAACCAAAATATCTAACTGAAGGCCCACCATACATATTAGACTAATGTTGACCTATCCCACCGATATTGACAGATTCAGCTGAAACTCAAATGTGTATGGGGGCCCAGACAACTGATTGTTGGGGAAGTTAAAGGGGTATTCCTATCTCCAAGATCCTATCCCAATATGTAGTAGGTGTAATAATAATATTAGCAAATACCTCCAATTAGAAATGTAGTATAGTCCTTCTGATTAGCAATGTTGCTTACCCCATGTGCAAGGCATTGCAGTAGCTTAGGCATCCATGGTTACGACCACACATAGTTACGCTTAGTGGTCGTAACAATGAATACCTAAGCTACTGCAATGCCCTGCACATGGGGTAAGTGACATAGCTAGTCAGAAGAACTATCCTACATTTATAATTGTAGGTATTTGCTAATATTATTACACCTACTACATATTGGGATAGGATTTTGGAGATGAGAATACCTCTAAAGTGTCCGACATGTCCGATTTTGAACTATTGATCCTTCTGTTTCCCTGGAGATAGCTTATCACCAAAGATGTAGGACTGCGGTTCTCTTATAGAGAACACAGAGACACTCGGCTGAAGTACTCTTGTGTATGGGACAACGCTTTACTGTTGGAATTGCTGTGGCATATGAGAGGAGACTGACTATGAGCATCACTATCACGGTGAAAATATTTAGGATTTTTAAAGTCCTAATTTTAGGAGGTCCAAGTCCTAAAAAAATATTATTAACCAGGAACAATGTATTATTTAGAAAAAGACTCATCCATCGCCTGATTGGATTGTTTATAGTCATCTCATCTGCCCATGTAAACAGGACGTGCTGCCGACAATAAGCAACCATCTTGGTACACTTTGTATCGGCCCTTTTGAAAAGGCTTTATATGAGCACCGGTGGACTTGTTAGTGGGGCTGTGGCCTGACGCTGATGATTGGCCACACTATCTATCAGTATTCGGTCAGTATTTTTTCTCAGGAGTGGGAGCCAAAACCAGGTGAGGAACAATCAGAGAAACGGTCTAATAGAAACAAGTCACCAATTCTGCATTTATCACCCACTCCTGGTTTTGGCTCCCACTCCTGAGAAAAAATACTGACCGATTACTGATAGTGGGGCCGTGGCCTCAGGCCACAAGTCCACAGTGCATGACCGTGCTCATTCATGTGTATTTGTACATGTGAGATCTGAAATGAACGTGAACGACTGTGACCTGTTTGGTGAGATAAAGGTTACTGACGCACTTGATCTAAACTTAGTCCCGCAGTCCGGCTTCACCCATTTTTTTCCTACAGATCATATTACCTGAACTTATCATGTGTCTTCCCAGGCTGTAAACAGAGAGGAGGCAGTACATTGTAAAGACGAGGCCTACAGCGTCCAAAGCCCAAACCCGAGAAGCCAACAACTAATCTGTCATGTCTACAAATACATTCCACCCCTCTGTTATCCTGATCAGACAAGGAGCTCACATGGCTCATTACAGGACGGGACGGAAATTCTCTTAAAGTGATCTACACCTCCGACATTAAATGTGACGATACGTTTCTAATGTCTAGACGGAGTGAGCCGTCTTTCTTTTTGACGAAGAAGAAGCCTGCTCCCGCCGGGGAGGTAGATTTCTGGATAAATCCCCGGGCCAGATTCTCCTCAATATATTCAGACATGGACCGGGTCTCAGCAGCGGACAAAGGGTAAAAACGCCCACGGGGAGGAGTAGCGCCAGGTATCAGGTCGATTGGGCAATCGTATGGTCTATGAGGGGGTAATGTCTCTGCTTCTCTTTTATTAAAGACATCCGCATAAGACCAATAGGGAACCTGTAGGCCGGGTAGATTGGCTGGGGTAGGAGAAGGACAGGCAGGAAGAACGGGAACTAAACAAGTCTTATGGCAGTCCTCTCCCCAGCGAAGGACTTCTCCGGTCTGCCAATCAAGCACGGGTGCATGTTTCTGGAGCCAAGGTAGGCCTAGCAAGAGGGCGTGAGAGAGTCCAGGCAGAACATGGAAGAAGATGCTTTCAGAGTGCAGCATTCCCACCTGCAGAGTTATGGATTCGGTGATGAGTTGAATGGGATGCGGTAAGAGACCCCCATCCACGGAGGCGACAGATAAGGGTACAGCCAGGGGTTTGGTGGGAATGTGGTATTTCTCTACCAGGGATAGAGAAATGAGATTTCCGGCAGCTCCAGAGTCAAGTTGAGCTAGTTCACAGAAACTGTTCTCCCCGCAGATGATAGAGACCGACAGCATCAGAGATGGAGAGGGTTTACTCGTGTCTAGGACGACCTCTCTGAGCGATCCTAGACACAGGCGTTTCCCGACCTCTCCGGGCAGGAACGGATCCGGTGCTCCTTACTGCCACAGTAGAAGCAGCTCCCCTCGGCACGGCGTAATTCTTGACGGGTTTTGACCATCTTGGTCTGGTCGACCTGCATAGGCTCGGGTGAGTGCGCCTGAGGAGGAACGGAGGAAGTGACGAGTTTCTGAAAGGTAGGGGCAAGGCGTGGAAACCTCCTCTCACGGGTGACCTCTTTGGTGCGCTCCTGGAACCGGATGTCAATCCGGGTGGCGAGTGTTATTAAGTCGTCGAGAGTGGTAGGAATGTCCCGACCGGCGAGTTCATCTTTAATACGGCCGGACAGACTCTCCCAGAAGACGGACACCAGGGCGTCGTTATCCCAGGCAAGCTCCGAAGCAAGGGTACGGAACCGTATGGCATATTGGCCCACGGTGAGACTTCCTTGACGGAGGCGTAGCAGAGATGAGGCGGATAAGGTCTTCCGTCCTGGTTCGTCGAAGACTTTCCGGAAAGCCGTGAGAAAGGCTGGCAGGTTGGACACCAGGGAATCTCCTCTCTCCCATAGAGGATTTAGCCAAGCCAGCGCCTCCCCCGTGAGATGGGACATGATGAAGGCTACTTTGGCTCAGTCGGTGGAAAACTGATGTGCCAAAAGTTCGAAGTGCAGAGTGCACTGGTTAGTGAAGCCCCGTGCCTGACCGGGATCTCCGCCAAAACGAGGCGGGGCGGAGAGACGGGGACCGGGAAGGGATGCTATGGTATTGCTGTGCAGCGGCGGCGCCGGGGTAGTAAGTGTGCGAGTGGAAGCAGCTCCCGATGAGACAGTCAGTGTGTCCAGGCGAGAGTTAACACTACGCAGGTGACTCAGGATGGACTCCTGTTGGGACCTCTGACGGGAAAGTTCATGACATAGGTCCGAGAGCGAGGGAGCTTGGGTGCCACCGGGTTCCATGGCCTGAGCAAACTGTAACGGGTGTGGGAGGTGGAACCTCTGAGCTACTATACAAAGGGTAGTCCTTGTAAGGAAGCGGGTGGCTCCCAGGGAAGGCGGGTAGGTAGACACTGCAAGTGACAAGGACAGTCTCAGGGTAGAAGGGCAGGGCGGTCACAGCAAGTGACGGGGACAGTCTCTTGACAGGCGGGTGGTCACGGCAAGTGACGGGGACAGTCTCTTGACAGGCGGGTGGTCACGGCAAGTAACGGCTAAGCCTCCAGGTAGGCTAGCAGGCAGGTAGCAGGTGAGTGCTCCCAGGTGAGCGAGTAAGAGTCTCTGGACAGGCAGGTGGTCACAGCAAGTGACTGCTAAGCCTCCAGGTAGGCTAGCAGGCAGGTAGCAGGAGAGCGCTCCCAGGTGAGCGGGTGAGAGTCTCTGGACAGGCAGGTGGTCACAGCAAGTGACGGCTAAGCCTCCAGGTAGGCTAGCAGGCGGGTAGCAGGTAAGCACTCCCAGGTGAGCGCTCCCAGGTGAGCGGGTAAGAGTCTCTGGACAGGCAGGCAGGTATCTGGCAGGTAGTTCCTGGTCCGCAGGCGGACTGATCCATAGACAGACTGGCAGGTGCTGGTAGGCAGACTGTCAGACCACAGGATTGCAAGCAGGTAGACAGAAATCAGGCATATATCAGGCAGGTATCAGGCAACGGGACCTGAGGGCTGAAGCAGAGTTGAAAGGCTTTGCAACAACAGAGCTCGGGCACCTCCATTTTGGAGGAGGTGCCTTATATATGGTGAGGTCCTCCGGCCATTGGCCGGGGACTCCTTAGGACGGCGCGCGCGGCCCCTTTAAGAGAGAGGGAGCGCGCGCGCGCCCTAAGCACCTTGACCGGGAAGCAGCGTGCGCTGCCAGCAGAGCGGGAGGAAGACGCCGGGCACGGAGCGGAGAGGTGAGGGGAACGGCGTCCCAGCCTAGCAGGAGGCAGGGACGCCGACGCTACAGTCGTCACGTGATTGTGGCAGCCGTCACGTGCTGGTATAACACGCTGCAATTAGAAATGGGAATCGGCACAGGAGTCACAATATAAAGTCAGTGCTGGTAGTAACACAAGAATCCAACAAGCCGAGCGTCCACACGTCATCCAACAGCCCAACATGGATGATGAGAAGCTGCAGGACGTCACATAATCCACGATATTCAGGCAGAGAACACAAACCGCAATGTGCTGCCACCGACATCTTCATCAGCTCAAGAGGAGGCGACTGTGTAAGAACATCACCGTTTTGTTTTCCCCCCTGAATATCGTGGATTATTAGATGACTGATGTTCTGCTACTTTTTCTTTTTGAAGTTGTCTACACACATAATGGCTGCAGAGGACTGAGAGAAAGTCCACAGGGAACAAAAGAGAAGTCGGGAACAGAAGGGGAGACGAGGGCTGAGCCACTTACACAGACAGAAAGCTGAGGAGGACATGTTATTACTCCAGGATCTGCTCCATTCCTTATGTGGCATCCAAGTGCTGAGCTCGGCTTTTTCCAGAGCCCCATAGAGAATGAATGGAGCTGCAGTTGTTCCCTGACTTTCCGTTCCTTCCCGATCAGACGATGGTTCGCAGTGGTCAGACCCCACGATCAGTAAGTGATCACTGAGCCTGTGGATAAGTGATAACTAAAGTTGACAAATCCCCAGGCCCGGATGGGATACACCCGCGAGTACTGCAGGAATTAAGTAATGTCATAGATAGACCATTATTTTTAATCTTTAAAGATTCCATAATAACAGGGTCTGTACCACAGGACTGGCGTATAGCAAATGTGGTGCCAATATTCAAAAAGGGGACAGAAACCGAACTTGGAAATTATAGGCCGGTAAGCTTAACCTCTACTGTGGGTAAAATCCTGGAGGGTTTCCTAAGAGATTCTATAATAGAGTATCTGAAGAAGAATAGCCTCATGAACCATTATATCAACATGGGTTTACAAGGGACCGTTCCTGTCAGACTAATCTGATCAGTTTTTATGAGGAGGCAAGTTCTGGACTGGACCAAGGAAATGCAGTGGATGTTGTGTATATGGACTTTTCAAAAGCTTTTGATACGGTTCCACACAAAAGGTTGATACATAAAATGAGAACAATGGGGATAGGGGAAAATATATGTATGTGGGTTAAGAATTGGTTCAGTGATAGGAAACAAAGGGTGGTTATTAATGGAAAACACTCAGACTAGGTCTCATTTAACAGTGGGGTACCACAGGGGTCAGTATTGGGCCCCCTTCTTTTTAACATATTTATTAATGACCTTGTAGGGGGCATACAGAGTACTATTTCAATATTTGCAGATGACACTAAACTCTGCAGGGTAATCAATACAGAGGAGGACAATCTTATATTACAGGAGGATCTATGTAAACTAGAAGCTTGGGCTGATAAATGGCAAATGAGCTTTAATGGGGATAAATGTAAGGTAATGCACTTGGGCAGAGGAAATAAAATGTATAATTATATGCTTAATTGTAAAACACTGGATAAATCTGTCACTGAAAAAGACCTGGGTGTATTGGTGGACGACAAGCTCATGTTTAGTGGCCAGTGTCAGGCAGCTGCTGCAAAGGCAAATAAAATAATGGGATGCGTTAAAAGAGGCATAGATGCTCATGAGGAGAAGATAATTTTACCTCTATACAAGTCATTAGTGCGACCACACTTAGAATACTGTGTACAGTTCTGGTCTCCGGTGTATAAGAAAGACATAGCTGAACTAGAGCGGGTGCAGAGAAGAGCGACCAAGGTTATTAGAGGACTGGGGGGTCTGCAATACCAAGACAGGTTATTACACTTGGGGTTATTTACTGTGGAAAAACGAAGGCTTAGGGGTGATCTTATTACTATGTACAAGTATATGAGGGGACAGTACAAAGACCTTTCTACTGATCTTTTTACTCTGAGGCCAGAGACGGGGACAAGGGGGCATCTTCTAAGTCTGGAGGAAAGAAGGTTTAATCATAATCACAGACGGGGATTCTTTACTGTAAGAGCAGTGAGACTATGGAGCTCTCTGCCTCATGATGTTGTAATGAGTGATTCACTAATAAAATTTAACCCCTTAAGCCCCGGAGCATTTTTCGTTTTTGCTCCCCTTGTTCCCAGAGCCATAGCGTTTTTATTTTTTGGTCAATATGGCCATGTGAGGGCTTATTTTTTGCGGGACGAGTTGTACTTTTCAACGCCATTACTAGTTTTATCATATCCTGTACGGGAAAACGGGAAAAAAATTCCAAGTGCGGTAAAATTGCAAAAAAAGTGCAATACCACAGTTGTTTTTTATTTATTTTTTTTACCATGTTCACTGAATGCTAAAACTGACCTGCCCTTCTTATTCTACAGGTCATTACGAGTTCATAGACACCAAACATGTATAGGTTCTTTTATATTTAAGTGGTGAAAAAAAATTCCAAAATTTGGTAAAAAAAATAATAAAAAAATAGCGCCATTTTCTAAGACCCGTAGCGTCTCCATTTTTCGTGATCTGGGGCTGGTTGATGGCTTATTTTTTGCGTGCCAGGCTGACGTTTTTATTGATAACATTTGGGGTAGATCCGATGTTTTGATCGCCCGTTATTGCATTTTATTGCAATTTTGCGGCGACCAAAAAACGTAATTCTGCCGTTTAGAATTTTTTTCTCGCTACGCCGTTTACCGATCGGAATAATTCTTTTTTTATATTGATAGATCGGGCGATTCTGAACGCGGCGATACCAAATATGTGTATGTGGGGTTTTTTTTATATATTTTATTTTGAATGGGGCGAAAGGGGGGTGATTTAAACTTTTATATTTTTTTATTTTTTTTTATATTTTTAAAAACTTTTTTTTTTACTTTTTGCATGCTTCTATAGTCTCCATAGGAGACTAGAAGCAGCAACTGTCCGATCGCCTCTGCTACATACAGGGGACGAGCAGGTCCCCTGCATGCAGCAGAAATGGTCCTGTGCTATGAGCGCCGACCACTAGGTGGCGCTCATAGCGACAAGATCATGACAACCACAGGCGTCTGCTGCAGACCCTGGGTTGTCATGCACGCCCATCGGCGACCCGCGATCACGTGACGGGGTCGCCGGTGGGCGGGGCTTATGACGCGCTACCCGGAAGCGCGCGTTAAATGCTGCTGTCGGAGATTGACAGCAGCATTTAACTGGTTAACAGCCGCGGGTGGATCGCTATTCCACCTGCGGCTGTTGCGGGCACATGTCAGCTGTAAGAATCAGCTGACATGTGCTCCGTTCAGTGAGGGCTCAGCGCAGCAGCCCTCACTGAACGGAGGGTACGCAAATATGCGTACTAATACGTCCCCGGGGGTTAAGTGGTTAAGAAGGGCATGGATTCCTTTCTTGAAAAGTATAATATTACAGGTTGCAAAAACTAGATTCCATGATAGGGCGTTGATCCAGGGAACTAGTCTGATTGTCGTATGGAGTCGGGAAGGAATTTTTTTCCCCAATGTGGAGCTTAGTGTTTGCCACAGGGTTTTTTTTTGCCTACCTCTGGATCAACATGTTAGGCTATGGGTTGAACTAGATGGACTTAGTCTTCCTTCAACCTTAAAAACTATGTTACTATGTATGTAACTTGTTATCTTCAGACATCCCCTCTAAGCAATGGCGCACGCCAGCAGTGAAGGCGGGAGGAGACGCTGGGTACAGGGAAGACTTTACCTCTGGGGGCCACATATAGGGCATGTGAGGGGTGGACACTTCCCGTATTCACCATTACTGAGCCCCCGCTCTGTACCGCTCTTATCTGAGTGCAGGAGACACAGCAGTCACTAATCAGCCACTCTCCGGCACTTGCAGCTGTCCGAGCTCTGCTGTGCCTGTTAGGGGTGAAGTTCGGGTCCTAGGAGGCAGCGACTATGCAGCCTGCAAAGCAGATGACAGCCCGGGTACCACGTCTCCGGATAAATCTCCACCTTGTGAGCTGCTTCTTATGCAGCAGCCCCATGCAAGTCGCTCCGCTCTCCTCAGCCAGCTCCTGCTGAAGACTGAGCTCCTCTGCCCAATCTAGGAGCCCAATAGCCCTGATCACACCAGTGGTAGCCCAGTGCTGCTGGGGGGGGCAGGGCTAGATCCGATTTACAGATAGCAAACTAATCAGCCCTAGATATTTCTAATAGCTGCAGAGCAGGCGACATAACTCTGACCGGTGTCCTCATAGACCTCTCCTCAGCCGGGACTAATAAGAGCAGTAAGATGGCCGTCATGGGGTCCATTGTTAGATCTCGGCTGCCATAGAAACTCATCGGCACCATGATCGCGCCTCCCTCTCCGGTCTTAAGTGCCTAAATGCTGTGAAAGCCACTGACTGTGTCATATAAGGGGTTAAGCTGCCAGGATCAGGGTTGGCTCCACTGCTGGCGCCTGAGGCAGGAGCGGGACTGTGTTATACCGCCACACGACTGCCGCAGATCTTGTAAGAGTCCTGACTGCACCTGCCTGATGATAATGTGTCCTATAACGCGGGTCCTGGTACCAGACTGCCCTTTACATATTAATCACTAGCAGGGAACCAGTTACTTACAGGTTCTAGTTTCTGATGTGTTTCCAGGACCTGTAGTTATCAACATTTTACCCTTAAGGCCCAGTTATAATATTACTGCAATACTCTCACTACATATGAGCATCCTGTACCTGTATACCTGCCCTGTGTGCGGCGCAAAAGTATATAACAAAATGTGTGTACACAAATACCTATCTCCTGAATGGTATTACTGCTAGATCTCCTGTACATAGAAATATGAGGTTCTTAGCGCACACTTTGAGCAAATTGTGCGAGCCCATCTGCCACCGTCAAGGCGACCTCTTCAGATGGGTCCCTACACTAACACTACACTAACTTACTAACTGGGACCACCATTTTTAATGTTTATTATTACTGTACTAATGCAATCAATTGTACCTGTTATAATTCATTTTTTAATTAGTTTTATAATTTTTTATTACTCTTGTGTTTATGATAATGGTATTACTAAAATCCCTATACTTAGTGTTGATCCAGAAGAAGGCAAAAACCCCAGGACACCTTCAGCCAATTTGTGTCACAGGGGAAAAATTCCTTCTTGACCCCGAGAAAAGGCGATCAGTCCTAGGACCCTGGATCAAATCTAATAATGTTATTACTAGTTATTAATAATTCTTATTAATATTACACAACTAATTGTACTGCTACTGCAGTTATTAGTATTTTAATTTAGGTTTTTGTACTTTTTATAGATTATATATTATTTATGTCCTGCTATCTTATTACTTTGCTATTCTAACTTTTCTATAACTACTTAAAATAATCAAAACAACACTATAATTATTTTTATATTCTTACTATTATTAACATCCTGCTATCTTATTACAGTATTATTCTACTTTCCTATCACTACTAATACTACCCTATACCTAGAGTGTTGATCCAGAAGAAGGCAAAAACCCCAGGACACCTTCAGCCAATTTGTGTCACTGAGGAAAAATTCCTTCTTGACCCCGAGAAAAGGCGATCAGTCCTAGGACCCTGGATCAAACCTAATAATGTTATTATTAGTTGTATAATTAATATATTACTTATTGTACTACTGGAGTTATTTTAATTTATGTTTTTATTTTTATAGATATAGCTATTTAATATTCTTCTTATTATTAATAACCTGCTATATTTTTACATTATTATTATTCTTTCCTATCACTACTAATACTACCCTATAACTACAGTGTTGATCCAGAAGAAGGCAAAAACCCCTGGACACCTTCAGCCAATTTGTGTCACAGGGGAAAAATTCCTTCTTGACCCCGAGAAAAGGCGATCAGTCCTTGGACCCTGGATCACACTGCTATTCTACCTACTACTATTACTACTGTTATTTTATTACTATTTTATTTATTTCTTACTATTATCACTAGTATTATTACTCTTATTACACTAATACTGATACACTACCACTATATTACACTATCCTGCTGTTATTTGGTGGTCTGATACTTACCAGCCGGTATTGCCGTATGTGATTGTAGCACCCTGAGGATTCGGCTGCTACAGGGGTATTGCACCTCAGCCAGAGGTGTGGTATTCCACTCCCGGGTAAGGATGGAGTGTGGAACTGAGCTCAGTAGGCTGCATGCACTACATACATCCCATTTCCGGGGGACAGATCAATGGTACTCCCACTAGAGAAATGTGCAGGTACGACAGTGTCTGTCCCTGGCTGGAGTGGGAGGGGGGTGGAACATCCCAGTAGTGTAGGAGCAGATAGGGGGAGCAGTCTGGGTAATGCTAGGAGCTCATTGGGTGCTGGTCACCTGAGCTCACACATAGAGGGAGTATATAAGGTGGGAACCATCTTAGATCAGGGTCAGACAGGCAGACAGTCACCAGTCAGTCTTTTGCAGAGGCAGAGGAAGAAAGCAGAGGAGAAGAGCAGCCCCAGGCCAAGAGAGAGAGAGGAGAAAGAAGGACCCAGAGGGGGAGAAGAGGGAGCCCCAAGAGCCCAAATACAACCAGAAGGGTGAAGGGTTGGCACAAGGGTACCGGATCCCAAGCTGGTGGAGGGCACTAATCCTCAGCCAGAGACCGGAGGTCGTGGGCAGGATCTGCCACGACCCCCCACTAAATCCACCCGGAAGGCAAACCGAGCATAGGGTCAGGGAACCCAGAGACAAGGGTTTTACCAACAAGAGGCCCGAGGGAGCCGGACATAGGTGGATCCCTGGTGGGGAAGGCCAGAGAGAAGGAACGTCAGAAAGGGATCTCAGGACCACGCTCCAGAATTACTTGGGGGTTGGCCGAGTCCAGGACCTGGTGGACGCAGCACGGCTCGGGCGGTCACTCAAGGCCGGAGTGACCAGCACAACAGCAGTAAGTAAAAACCCTGAACTGCACAGCCCGACTCTGAGTCTCATTACCATCCTCACTGCACCTCCACAACCACCATCCTCTACAACTGCCCCCCTGAGGCTATACCCCTCCCGTTGGGGGTTATACTACCAGAGCTGCACACACACCCCCAGTCTCAGCGGACCCTGCTGCAGCGGCGGCCGTATGGACCGCAAATCAACGGGTGGCGTAGTCGACAAAAGAACATCTAGTAACATCTGTAAGGACTGCCACACACTGAGCTTGACACCCTGGGCACGGACCGGGTCACCACCACTCGGAGACTACAACCCCCCATCTGATCCGGCTCCGGGTAATCCCCCAAACAACACTGGCCCAGGGGGCGCGTCAACTTTGGCGTAGTCGGCAGGATAACGTGCCCGCAACAACCGGGTACTGCGTGCCTGAAGAAAAGTACACCGTTACCTCAAAAAGAAGTCTCCCGCCGGTTCCGGAGGGTCCCCGCCATCGGACTCCATCGCAGGTCGATTCCCGCCGGTTGCCCGCCATTTGCAGTTTTTTCCCGCCATCCATGGAGTTTCCCGCCACTGGGAGACGATTCCCGCCATTTCCGAAGATTTCCCGCCTTGGAAGAGCGGACGCCATTATGGGCGTGCCAGAGGGTGGCAAGAAGCCACCTCCCATCGTGGGCCAGGTCGAAGAATGGCGCCAAAAGCGGAAACCGCGCCCACCAACAGAGACTGTGATGCTAGAGGTGTCCATCAGCGTGAAAGAACTGCCCCTGGAACTGACAATCACTAAGTTGCCCCGGGACCACCCTCAATGGGGGCGGAGACAGAACAAAAGAGAAAAGATGGGTGCCGCCTGGAGCAGTCTGGAGAGAGCGCACCCGGAGACAAGAAGTCTGGAGAGGAGTCCAGAGAAAGCATACCCGGAGATGGAGGGAGAGACAGGCAGCACCGACCCAGTGGTCAGGAGCCTGCTACAAGCCACAACCCCACTAGGCCTAGTGGAGGTCCTGGCACAGCTCCCCCGAGACCGGGAGTGTGCACAGACTGCGCTGGAGGGCCTCGCACGGAGGATGGCCCAGGTGCAGCGAGAGACGTTGGCGGAGTGGAGCCGAGAGATGGCCCAGCAGACCGAAACCCGTCAGCGGAGCACGCCACCGGATAAGGAGCGCGGAGCAGAAGAGCCGGACCAGGAGAGATCCCCGTGCAGCGCATGGTCCCCGTACCACCGGGACTGTGATAAAATTCAATATGCAGCACGGATGGGGCTTTATTAGAGACCATCATACCCCCGGCGACGTCTTTGTCACCCGCAGAGACGTAGAAAGCCATCTGCCGGAGGGACACAGAGGTCGTGACCTTTATGTAGGGGACGAGGTCACCTTCACCCGGCACAAGTGTGCCAAAGGACCCTACGCCCTCCATGTACATCGCCTGACGGAGGAGGAGCTGCGGTGTGGGGAGGAGCAAGAGGACCCGGACGGGTCTGAAGAATCCAAAGAAGGAGCAGGAGGACGCCGTCGTTGAAGTACGGTAGAGAGAGACTGTAAATAGTTACCCGTCGGGGTACCAGAACTGTTGCTGAGTTAAATATGTTCCCCGTTGGGACAAAGTGTGAACTGTTACCCGTGTGTCCCTATTTCCATTACCTGGCCGAGGACTGAGAGCGGCCACCTTCCTCCTTGTATATAGTTGCGCTTTCTAAGGCGCCCTCTACTGGTTTTATAGGAAAGCTGTGTTTTTTCTACAAGAGACTGTCGCACTTTACCCAGTCACAAGTTGCACCGTGGCCGGAAGAACAAGAAAAGTTTGCAAGAATATTTATAAAAAAGTTTTATTGCTGCTAAAAGTGATGATATACATATATGATGTTTTATATGTTATGTTGTTATGAAAAAAAATTTGTATGTTTATGGATGTTTTATTTTCTTACAGCCCGAGGACGTGCTGTGATTTACCAGGGTGGAATGTAGCACCCTGAGGATTCGGCTGCTACAGGGGTATTGCACCTCAGCCAGAGGTGTGGTATTCCACTCCCGGGTAAGGATGGAGTGTGGAACTGAGCTCAGTAGGCTGCATGCACTACATACATCCCATTTCCGGGGGACAGATCAATGGTACTCCCACTAGAGAAATGTGCAGGTACGACAGTGTCTGTCCCTGGCTGGAGTGGGAGGGGGGTGGAACATCCCAGTAGTGTAGGAGCAGATAGGGGGAGCAGTCTGGGTAATGCTAGGAGCTCATTGGGTGCTGGTCACCTGAGCTCACACATAGAGGTAGTATATAAGGTGGGAACCATCTTAGATCAGGGTCAGACAGGCAGACAGTCACCAGTCAGTCTTTTGCAGAGGCAGAGGAAGAAAGCAGAGGAGAAGAGCAGCCCCAGGCCAAGAGAGAGAGAGGAGAAAGAAGGACCCAGAGGGGGAGAAGAGGGAACCCCAAGAGCCCAAATACAACCAGAAGGGTGAAGGGTTGGCACAAGGGTACCGGATCCCAAGCTGGTGGAGGGCACTAATCCTCAGCCAGAGACCGGAGGTCGTGGGCAGGATCTGCCACGACCCCCCACTAAATCCACCCGGAAGGCAAACCGAGCATAGGGTCAGGGAACCCAGAGACAAGGGTTTTACCAACAAGAGGCCCGAGGGAGCCGGATATAGGTGGATCCCTGGTGGGGAAGGCCAGAGAGAAGGAACGTCAGAAAGGGATCTCAGGACCACGCTCCAGAATTACTTGGGGGTTGGCCGAGTCCAGGACCTGGTGGACGCAGCACGGCTCGGGCGGTCACTCAAGGCCGGAGTGACCAGCGCAACAGCAGTAAGTAAAAACCCTGAACTGCACAGCCCGACTCTGAGTCTCATTACCATCCTCACTGCACCTCCACAACCACCATCCTCTACAACTGACCCCCTGAGGCTATACCCCTCCCGTTGGGGGTTATACTACCAGAGCTGCACACACACCACCAGCCTCAGCGGACCCTGCTGCAGCGGCGGCCGTATGGACCGCAAATCAACGGGTGGCGTAGTCGACATAAAAGAACATCTAGTAACATCTGTAAGGACTGCCACACACTGAGCTTGACACCCTGGGCACGGACCGGGTCACCACCACTCGGAGACTACAACCCCCCATCTGATCCGGCTCCGGGTAATCCCCCAAACAACACTGGCCCAGGGGGCGCGTCATGATGTTATCGGCAGAGAGGTTCCAGCAGGATGGTCCACATGATGTTCCTCTTTCCTCTCAAATACCGGTTGATGTACTGGCGGAAGTTGGTCTGGTTCTCCTTCTTCCTTCTTGTTGTTGGGATCGGTTGTCTTCTTTTCTGGCCTTTGGCCGTCACTTCCCCCCTAGGGATCTTGATGTGGAGTTTCATCTTCTTTGCTTTCTCTTCTTTCTCTTCTTCCTCTTCTTCCTCTTCATCCAGGTAGGCGCACAGTTCTTTTAGTGTCTTCTGTCTTAAATCCATGATGTCCAGCTTTATCTTCTTTGCTGCTTTCTCCTCTTCTTCCTTCTCTTCTTCCTCGTCTTCCTCTTCATCCAGGTACTTGCGCCGTTCTTTTAGTTCCTTGCGCCTTTCTTCCCTCTTCCTTTTCTCCCTGGCTTTATACTCTTCGATGCATCTTCTTTGGGCAATGGGGTTGGTCGGCATAAGGCGCTGGAAGAGAAGAGATGAAGTTAGGAGGCTACAAGGAAGATCCGAATACACAGCTACCTTATAGAAGAGGCCGTAGCGTTGCCCTGAGTCGTCTCACTGACCTCCTTCTTGTAGAGGGGAGAAGGGAGAAACTTCACACAATATACCAGTCTCCTCAGCTGTTCCTCAGGACTGATGTAATCTGCAGAAAACACAACCAGATATTAGGAGCAATCCTCACCGTACAAAGAGGACGTATGTATGTTAAGACTGTCAGAAGGAGCTCACTGATGGATTCTCAGTTAACTAGTTCTGCAGCCAGCAATAGACAGTACAGCACAGAGGGCACAGGAGGCAAACTGTGCACAATTTTCAATAAAACTCAGAAAAATATTTACCACCAAGTATATGCATTAAAGGAAAGAAAATGTCCCCACAGATGAGTCTGTTTAATGAAAGCCCCAGAAAGCCATGTAACAAGAGTATAGAGAACGGTGAGTGAGTGATGGATACTACCGGGTCCAACGCTGGCAGAATACTCCATCCCCATGGTGTCCGCTGATATCTTCTCTTGTAGAAATGTATCCAAAATCTATAAAACCTCAGGAGGCGTCAGCAGAGGGTTTGGTGATTGGCTGATATTTCTTTGGTCTTAGAAACATTGGCTATAAATAATTCGGGGGTCTGCTGGGGAAAGGGCAAATTGGGAAATGTGTAGGATATTTACTGTTCTGTATCTGAGCTTCATTAAAGGGGAATTATCAGATGGAACAAGTCATCCCCTTATCCCTGGGCTCGGTGATGACTGATAGATCAGTGGGGTCCGACCGCGGGAAACTCCAGCAATCACCAAAAAAGGGCAGTGACCCCCATTAGAAGTGATCGCTGGATCCTTCCAGATGGGAGATGTGATGAGTGTGGCGCCCCCCACTGGTGTCTCAGCGTATCATGTGTTGGGGAATAATGACTTCTCCTCTGGTAAATGGGCTGATTCCTGTCAGTTGTGGTCGCTGAGTGCGTGTGATGGGATGTGGCTCCGTCCATTAGATTATATCACGTCTTATACCTAGAATCTCGCGCTGATCGCAGGTGTCTGTCTTCAAATTCAAACCGAGCAATCCTATTGGCTGAGTATGACTGTCGTTACCATGGTGACAGAATTTTAAAGGGACAGAACATTAATAATGTATAATAGTGTATTTTATTACATATTTCACATAATAGTGGCTGATATATGGACCTGTACAGATAATACACTTCTATAACTCCTCATATTTTTCATACAGCAATTTGGTGGTGCTGCAGAGATATTTTGGGCGTAATATAACTTGTGCTGGCAATTGATCATCTATAAAGTAGTCTGGTAATGTATGTAATGGTCCTAAGATTGTGGTTTTATGTTCAATACAAATCTAAATATTAATCAGACGTCACTCCCTGCTATTTGAAGGGTTTTTGTCCCTTTCCCTATGTCAGAGTAGTATCACATATAGCTCGGATACGCTGCAGCCTTCAGAACAATGAGGTCCGTTGTGGCTTTCCCCTGCACATTCGGCCATTATATAAGTGACGGCAGCTGCGTTGTGTCCCTGCACGGCTGATAGCGTCGCTGTGCAGGGATTCAGTATGGTGGAGCTGGGGCTCTTTTCTTTTATGGGTCGATACAAGTCTTGTTCAGACATATAAATATGCCTTGATTACATTGTAGAAAAGAAGGGTGACATTACAGGAGTTCCATACATTCTCAGTGTAAGATCAGTGGGGTCGGACCCCCGGCACCAGGGAGTATACAGAAGGAGCTTGTGAATGTCTTACTTTAGTGGTCTTGTAAGCTCCTCATCCCACACTTTTCCTGTATAGGACATATAGCTTTTCTGTATACATAACTCTTATGTAAAAACAACATCCTCCATGCACATTTCTGTAGGTTGCCTGATGGTTCAGGTGTAGTTACATCATTTTTTTCTACTGCCCGACCTAACAGCGTTAGCTTGCTCTTTTAGCAATCCAATTGTATTGTTTCACATTTGGGGCGATTGTGTCAGCGGCAGGTTTCATTGTGGGGTTATATAATGGGCACTATTTTTATAGGCTTATTTGGATATTAATGCCTTTGTGAATAGATACTTTGCTGCTGCCTTGCTCTTTATTATATTGTGGTGGGCAGTCTGTAGTCATATATTGAGATTTTCTGTGACTAGTTGGGCATATATATGTGAGGATTAACCATATCAGTACCTTGCAATGGTTTTGTTATTCATTGGGGCAATTGTTGCTTTTTAGTTGTTTTTTTTAACATGTCTTGTATGTTTAGTCTTTAATAAAATTCTATATTTTTGCTATTCCTTGGTGATCCCTGTCATTGCATCCTTTCTTTCTCCTTGTTTCTTTGCATCTCTATTATGTAGCTGCAGGGTTAGGGACGGCCGGTTCCTTGCAGGAATAGTTATCAGGACGGGTGCGGTTTCTGCTGTAATAACTCATTCATGTGACCCATCAGTCATCACCCGATCAGCCGGGCAATGCTCAGCACAGGCCGCCGTCATCCCACTTCTCTACATCTATTATATAGTTGACGCGCCCCTGGGCCTGTGTCGCGCTGCGTTGCGCACGCGGGAGCTTACCCGGAGCCGGATCGCTTGAGGGTTGTAGTCTCGTGGCGGGGACCCGGTCCGTGCCCAGGGAGTCAAACTGAGCGGCGATGTATCAGCGGTAGATGTGTACGACTACGCCACCCGTTGAATGCAGCTATGGAGCTGCCGCTGCAGGACAGTCCGCTGAGGCCGGTGGATGGATGGTGCAGCGAAGATGGTATAACCCCCAACGGGAGGGGTATGGCCTCAGGGCAGCAGATGTGGATGATGGGGGTAGCAGGAACCACTCAGAGACGGTGCGGTGTAATTCAGGGTCTTTACTGGTAACAACGATAGACCCTCCCGGAGTACTTGCTAGCGAACGGGGCCTGGTCAGTCCTTGAGCAGATGGGATCTCCCCTAGCCAGGCGGAGTTGTAGGCCTCCCAAACTGACTGTACTCTTCTGGCTACCTTGCTAGAAGCGGATATAAGTAGCCCACGTCCCTGAGTGTACCGTGTGGTGCTCACCCGTATGGCCGGTGACTCGGGGCCTTCTAATGGCTTCCGCTCCACGATGGCGGTGCTGGTCCCACGCGTGTGACCGTGCCTTCGGGTTTCTGGGCCTGAGGACCTGAAATCCCCTGCCGGTCGGCTTCTGCTGCTGGGTCAGAGTTAGTCCCCACAGCCTCGGACGCCGGGTCCGGTAAGAAATCTTCTCAGTCAGGGCGAGCTCTGCAGCTGCCAGCCCCTGGCTTGTAGTAGTATTGCTCCCACTGAGCTTCTGCTGTTTCTTCCTATGCTGCTTCTCTGTCTCTACTCTCCTTGACTGACTAACCCTGCTTCAGCCCCGGGTTTACATAGGGGAAGTTCTTCCCCTCCCAAGACTGGGCAGGAGGTGTGGCATGCACAGGATCCCTGACCAAAGGACCTCCCACCTGCTCTCAGACATAACATTACATTACTGTGGAAACCAGACCCCTGGGGTGCCACATTCCCCCCTAGTAAAATTTAGTACTCCGGGACTAAACATATTTTAGAAAAACATAACAAGATATAAACAATAATAATACAATAAGAAAACACATAACGATGGTTACGGCGTGTCCGCAACCGGGTGAAGTTTTGAAGAAAAGCAAGGTGTCCATTTCACCAAAACAGGGAGACGTAACCAGGTAGGGGTCTGTCCTACCCCGAGTCCTTAACAGTCTCTAGTCCATCCTGGGTTACGTTCCAACTATGTACAAGGATTCCCGGTAATCCACCAAGGATTCCTAAAAGTAACTGGAAACACAAAATTATACACAAGCAACAATACACAGGTAAACATAAATAAAACAATTTATACACTTCAAATCCTCCAGCGTGCGGGTAACTGGCCTCTAGTGGCCCTAGTGGACCTACGGAGCTGACTGTCTGGCCCTGAACTACAGGGTGTAGGAGCTGTCAAGGGTAAACTGGGCAGCTGTCTACCGGCTCTTTGTCTCACTAGGGGTACGGCAGGCTCACTATAAGCAGAGGGTTGATCCTCCTGTTCTGCTTGTGTGGAGTCTTCTGCCTCCTGGACAGGCTGTTCTTCCAGCTCTACCTGTTGCTCCGTAGGTGCTTGGGATGCTGGTTGGAGGAAGGTGAGTACGGGTACCACAACTGCACCATTGACTTGAGTCCAAGACCGAGGGAAGTCCCCGAGCACAGTACTAACCATATCTTCCCTTTCCTCTACGGGTCGATGGTCTTCTTGTTCCTCTTCAGGGTTCCTCAGTTGTTCGGGACACTTCTTCAGGTGGTCCCGGGATACAATGGCTGTGGTTTCCCCTCCGTCTTTACTGATGGTACAAACCTTCGGGTTCTCGTGGCTTGAGGGCAGTACGGTGTACGGGTCCTTCTCCCACTGGTCGTCCAACTTGTGGAGCCGTCTCTTCCTCTTCAAGACCTGCTCTCCGGGTACCAGGGGAACAGCGGGAGCATACTGGTTGTAAGTTTTCTCTTGTCTTTCCCTAGCCTGACAGAGACTTCGCTCCACGCTCTCCTGTACTCTCCGGTACTGCTGCTGCCTCTCTGTGTCCCAGTCTGTTTCTGGTGAAGTGTCCTCGGGTGTCAGGACTCCCATTTCCAGGTCAACAGGTAACTTACCAGGTCTTGCCCTCATTAGGTAAGCCGGGGTACAGTTGGTGGAACCTACCGGGATGTGGTTGTATAGGTCCACCAGATCGGGCAACTTCTCAGGCCACAGACTGCGTTCTTCCAGGGGCAACGTTTTTAGAAGATCCATTACCACCTGGTTCATTTTCTCACAAAGTCCATTAGTTTGCGGATGGTAGGGTGTCGTCCTTATCTTCCGGCAGCCATACAGATTGCAGAATTCCTGGAAGACCTCCGCTTCAAAGGCAGGTCCCTGGTCCGTCAGCACTCGGTCCGGGTACCCGTGTGGACGGCAAAAGTGCTGCTGGAAGGCTCTAGCTGCTGTTTGAGCCGTTAAGTCCTTGACGGGGACGACAACCAGAAACCGGGAGTAATGATCCACGATGGTTAACGCGTAGACGTAGCCACTTCTGCTTGGGGTCAGTTTTACATGATCCAAGGCTACCAGTTCCAACGGTTGCCGGGTGACGATGGACTGCAGGGGAGTCTTCTGGCTGGCGCGGTCCTTCCTTCTCAGGTTGCACGGGCCACAGTCTCTGCACCACTTCTCAATGGTTCCCCTCATGCCTACCCAGTGGAATCGCTCGCGCAGCAGGAACTCCAGCTTCTTCCACCCGAAGTGTCCAGCTCCGTCGTGGTATGCCTCCATCACCATGGCTGCGTCTCTTTGTGGCACTACTACTTGCCAGAGTAGTTCATGCGTCCGGGAGTTAACCATTCTGCGGCACAACTTCCCCTTGTAAAGGAACAGTCGACTCTTCTCTGCTCATAGTTGTTTGGCTTCCTCCGGAGCGTCTGGTTCAAGGCAAGCCTCCGGGCGAGTCAGCATCTCCTTCACCAGTCGGACGGCAGGGTCGCTGTCTTGCGTTTCCGCCCAGTTGTAGTGAGGTAAGGGGTTCAACGTAACAGCCTGCTTACTCCTTACCCGGTGGGAATACTGGATAGTCCCATGACGGTGGAACGCAGGGAGTTCAACTTCTTCCAGTCCCTCCGGATCTTCTCCTTCGTCCGGCAGGTTGGGCATCCTGGACAGGGCATCCGCGTTGGTATTGGAGCGTCCGGCCCGGTATTTGATTGTGAACTCGTAGTTGGACAGACGGGCCATCCACCTCTGCTCCAGGGCACCGAGTCTTGCCGTGTCCAGGTGTGTCAACGGGTTGTTATCCGTGTACACGGTGAACCGGGAAGAAGCGAGGTAATGCTTAAAGCGCTCGGTGACTGCCCATACTACGGCCAGGAACTCTAGCTTAAATGAGCTGTAATTCTCGGGGTTCCTTTCGGTGGGTCGCAGTTTTCGGCTGGCGTAGGCGATTACTCGTTCCTTCCCCTGCTGGATCTGGGACAGTACGGCTCCTAGCCCGATGTTACTGGCGTCGGTGTAGAGGATAAAGGGCTGGCTATAATCCGGGTACGCCAGGATTTCGTCCCCCGTGAGGGCCATCTTCAGCTGGCGGAAGGACTCTTCTTCCAGCTCCTCCCATTTGAAGGGCGGCTTCTGGTTCTTGGCCTTCCGGGACTGGCCTATCAGGAGGTCCTGCATAGGTGCTGCCTTTTTGGTGAAACCGGGAATAAACCTTCGGTAGTAGCCTACCAACCCGAGGAACTGCCGCACTTCTTTTACGCTGGAGGGGCTTGGCCATTCCTTAATTGCGGTGATCTTATCAGGGTCGGGAGCCACTCCGTCAGCGCTCACCACGTGTCCCAGGTACTGCACCTTTGGTTTCAGGAGGTGACACTTGGAGGGTTTCACCTTTAGGTCGTAACTCGCCAGAGCCTCGAACACTTCCGCCAGGTGTTTCAGGTGGTCCTCATACGTCTTGGAATATACGATGACATCGTCCAGGTACAACAGGACCGTCTCGAAGTTTCTGTGGCCCAGACAACACTCCATTAGTCGTTGGAAGGTTCCTGGTGCGTTGCAGAGTCCGAACGGCATGCAGGTGAACTCGCTAAGTCCCATCGGGTGTGGTGAATGCGGTCTTCTCCCGGTCCGCCTCTGCTACAGGAACCTGCCAGTACCCGCTAGTGAGATCCAAGGTAGAGAAGAAGTTAGCAGATCTTAAAGCAGCCAATGACTCCTCTATCCTTGGCAAGTGGTACGCATCCTTGTGTGTGATACGGTTGATTTTCCGGTAATCTACACACATCCTCATGGTGTTGTCTTTTTTTCTGACTAAGACTAGTGGAGCTGCCCAGGGGCTACAGCTATCCCTGATCACCCCAGCCTCCTTCATGTCTCTAAGCATCCCCTTGGCGTGTTGGTAGTGGGCAGGGGGTACGGGTCGATACCTCTCTTTTATAGGAGGATGGTCTCCCGTGGGGATGTGGTGTTCTACCCCCTTGACTCGCCCGAAGTCTAACGGGTGTTTACTGAACACTCTCTCGTACTCTTGAACCACCCGATAGACTCCTTGTTTCTGGTGTGCGGGAGTGGAGTCAGTACCCAGATGTAGTTGCTGACACCAGTCCTCCATGTTTTTCTTAGAGCCGTTACCTTCCTCCGGGTGAGATGGAGGCAAGGGTTCCACAGATTGTATAGAATTTTGGTTAATGGTATATAATTTGGCTAGCGTGGCATACCGGGGCAGGTACACTTCCCTCTCCCCGATATTTATTATGCGAACGGGCACCCTCCCATGGCGTACATCAACCACCCCCCGTGCTGTCAAAATGGTGGGCCTACTGTCCGAGTAAACTGGTTCTACCATTGCCTGGTAATCTCTACCTCTCAGACCAATAGCTGCCCGGCACCAAATCATCATTTCACTTTTTGGGGGCATGGCAATAGGAAAAGGGTCACACATTCTTACGCTACCAATCTCACCGCCGGAGAGTTCCACCTGTTGCCGTCGCATCAGTGCCCGGATCTCTTTCTGGAGCACCCGCTGCTCGCCGGAGCTGGCGTTCTTGGCAACCTGCTGTAAAAGGAAAATCACCTCTGCAAGACAATTTTCAATTACATTAGTTCCTAGAGTTATTTTTGGGTGACTCTCATGTTTGTCAATATCTACAATGATCAGTCCCTGTGCTGCCAGTTCGACTCTACCGATTTTGATGGTCACCTCTTTAAATCCGATCTGTGGCACGGGCTGGCCATTGCTGGCGATGATACTCAAGTCGTCGTCAGGGTAGCGGGTAATATCCGAGTCATTCCAGTACTGCTTAAAGAGCACGTACGGGATGGTGGTGACCTGTGACCCGGTGTCCAGTAGGGCACTCATGGGAATGCCATCCAGTACCACAGGCAAGACTGGACGTCCTCCCACATATCTGTCGCGCCAGTTCGATGGGCCTGGTGATCTTTTTCCTGGGGGTTGGCCCTCTACCCCAGGTTGTGCCCGTTTAAAGAACAGTACCTTGCCATATGTCCGGGTTGATTGCAGCGGCGGCAGATGGGTCGTCCGTCCTCGCTGTATCGGTCACTGGGTCTTCCTCTGGCCGGTGGGGTCCTCCTTGGTCGACGCCACGGGATGTCCTCCGGTCCGGATGCCAGCTGGATCTTCCCTGGGGTGGAAGCCTGTAAAGACTGCACAGTTCGGGTTAGCGCAGCAACGCTCTTAGCTAGCTCTTGGACCTGATGGTGTAGGTCTGGAGCCGGGTCATTGTCCAAAGCCTGCGCATCAGCTCCCACAGGCCCTGCCGACAAGGGCGCCGCCTCCTGGTGGTAAGTGATAGCAGGGCGCTTGTGGGTCACAACGCCACCCGGTGCCGGTTCTCGGAGCACCCGGATGGCTCTGTCCTTGTACTGTGCAAAGCCCAGATGGGGATCCTGTAAGGCCATTGCCCGCAACTGGGTTCGGTGGGTATTACAATACAGTCCCTCTATAAACTGTTCGGTCAACAGCCTGTCCTCGTTTCCCACTCCATCAGGGTCGGTCTGCTTAATGGCCCTCAGGGCCTCTTGTAGGTTTAGTGCATAGTCCCTTATACTCTCATGCGCTCGCTGCTTGCACCCGTAGAATCTAAGCTTAATCTCGGCTGAGGTGCGGGTATCAAAGGTGTCCTTCAGCCGGGTTAGTATCCCTGCGACAGTCTTCCTCCCAGGTGGCCAGGATTTTACTTCCCTTTTGGCTGCCCCGGTTAGTTGGGCCACCAGGATGCTCACTTTTTGCTCTTCTGTGAGGGGGTACACCTGGAAGAGGCTATCCAGCTTTTCTCTAAAGTCATGCAGGGTATGTGACTCCCCTGAGTACTGGGGTAGCCAAGCTGCTCCCGGGATATAGGGCATGGTGAAGGGCATAACTGCAGCAGCGGTAGCGCTGGCGGGGGTTGAGGCAGTGAAGCTCTCCTCCGTATCCGACATCTTCCTCCCCCCTAGTGAACCGTGGCCTACCTTGTGATGATCCTCTTCCGTAGGCCGCGGCTCCGCAGTGGATCGTCAGGGTTGAGGACCTTCCGTCGCGCTCCTGTGACGTCGGCGTCTGCTGGGCTCCTTCCAGGACCTTACGCAACGTCCGGACGTGAGGCGGGGCTTCAGTTCTCGCGCGCTTTCGGAGTCCACGCCCCTCTTCTTCCCGCGCGGCGTCCTCAAGATGGCGTCCAATGGCGGGAAAACTCCACGGATGGCGGGAAGAAGGCAGAAGATGGCGCCGGATGGCGGGAATCTTCACCACAGGTAAGTTTGAAAAGTCTCTTTTTCAGGCACGCAGTACCCGGTGGTTGCGGGCACGAAATCCTGCCGACTACGCTAAAGTTGACGCGCCCCTGGGCCTGTGTCGCGCTGCGTTGCGCACGCGGGAGCTTACCCGGAGCCGGATCGCTTGAGGGTTGTAGTCTCGTGGCGGGGACCCGGTCCGTGCCCAGGGAGTCAAACTGAGCGGCGATGTATCAGCGGTAGATGTGTACGACTACGCCACCCGTTGAATGCAGCTATGGAGCTGCCGCTGCAGGACAGTCCGCTGAGGCCGGTGGATGGATGGTGCAGCGTAGATGGTATAACCCCCAACGGGAGGGGTATGGCCTCAGGGCAGCAGATGTGGATGATGGGGGTAGCAGGAACCACTCAGAGACGGTGCGGTGTAATTCAGGGTCTTTACTGGTAACAACGATAGACCCTCCCGGAGTACTTGCTAGCGAACGGGGCCTGGTCAGTCCTTGAGCAGATGGGATCTCCCCTGGCCAGGCGGAGTTGTAGGCCTCCCAAACTGACTGTACTCTTCTGGCTACCTTGCTAGAAGCGGATATAAGTAGCCCACGTCCCTGAGTGTACCGTGTGGTGCTCACCCGTATGGCCGGTGACTCGGGGCCTTCTAATGGCTTCCGCTCCACGATGGCGGTGCTGGTCCCACGCGTGTGACCGTGCCTTCGGGTTTCTGGGCCTGAGGACCTGAAATCCCCTGCCGGTCGGCTTCTGCTGCTGGGTCAGAGTTAGTCCCCACAGCCTCGGACGCCGGGTCCGGTAAGAAATCTTCTCAGTCAGGGCGAGCTCTGCAGCTGCCAGCCCCTGGCTTGTAGTAGTATTGCTCCCACTGAGCTTCTGCTGTTTCTTCCTATGCTGCTTCTCTTTCTCTACTCTCCTTGACTGACTAACCCTGCTTCAGCCCCGGGTTTACATAGGGGAAGTTCTTCCCCTCCCAAGACTGGGCAGGAGGTGTGGCATGCACAGGATCCCTGACCAAAGGACCTCCCACCTGCTCTCAGACATAACATTACATTACTGTGGAAACCAGACCCCTGGGGTGCCACATTGACACTCCACAACTGCTCCTTCTCTTCAGAATTCAGAAAGATTTATTTTTTTATTTTTTTATTTCCGCAGCCATGCAGTGACGCTAGGTAGGTGCAGAGCTAAAGGGAAACCCACCTCAGAAGAAAATTCTAGGGTCCTGATCACTAGAGATGAGAGCTTAAAGGGAATCTGTCACTAGGTTTTTGCCATATATTCCGAGAGCAGCATGATGTAGAGACAGAGACCCTGATTCCAGCGATGTGTCACGTTCTGGGCTGCTTGCTGGTGTTTTGATAAAATCTTTGTTTTATCAGTAGGAGGTTGTGACTAGAAGACTAGTAAACCTGCAACCAGGTATCCCTCATTTTTCAGGAGTGGTCCAAATTAAATAAAAAAGCGGTCTATAGGGCGCTAAAAGAATGAACACTAGAAGTGAAAAAAATTTTAGGACTAAAAAATAAATTTAATGAGCCCTTTCCACAAAGCGTATCGATAGTGAACTATCTTCCTCAGGTGGTACATGGCGCGCTTTTTCTCCCTTTCTCTTTTCTCATTTTTCACAAGGTCTGTATAGCAGCCTTCTGCCTATGCACAGTGTACACAGAAAGCTGCCAATCAGTGGTGCAGCCGGTTATATGGAGCTCAGCATTCAGAGCACTGCTAGATCTGCAGTAGATAAAACTAAAATTTATCAAAACTGCAGCGAAATAAGGGACACATTTCTGGAATCAGGTTTCTGCCCTTACATCATGCAGATGGGATAGCAAAACCTGGTGGCAGATTCCATTTTAGAGCCATCGGATATTACCTTGTGACCTCTCAAAGGGGAACTTGATGT